>NC_136630.1:4465579-4605262 GCF_933228915.1 Telmatherina bonti
GCCGTCCTGCAGCATGAAGACGCCGTCCTGCAGCAGGAAGACGCCGTCCTGCAGCATGAAGACGCCATCCCGCAGCATGAAGACGCCGTCCTGCAGCATGAAGACGCCGTCCTGCAGCATGAAGACGCCGTCCTGCAGCAGGAAGACGCCGTCCTGCAGCATGAAGACGCCGTCCCGCAGCATGAAGACGCCGTCCTGCAGCAGGAAGACGCCGTCCTGCAGCATGAAGACGCCGTCCCGCAGCATGAAGACGCCGTCCCGCAGCATGAAGACGCCGTCCTGCAGCATGAAGACGCCGTCCTGCAGCAGGAAGACGCCGTCCTGCAGCATGAAGACGCCGTCCCTCAGCAGGAAGACGCCGTCCCGCAGCATGAAGACGCCGTCCCGCAGCAGGAAGACGCCATTTTTCAGCAGATAAGTCCAGCTCGGCCTCCAGATCCTGCTCTCCTGTAACGACCACATCTGTAAGGAGGGAAAATGTCCACCTCTCTGAGGAATGGCATACAACAGGAAGACCAGGAGGACAGCATGGTGTCAGACGGTGATGAAGGACAAAAACAGGTGTATCACTGAGCTGTTTGGTAAATGGTGCGATCTAATCTCCGCTGTCTGTTGCAGGGGAAACACCAGCATGTGTCCCTGCAGCGGAAATAAAAGGCTGCGGCAGGACTTCTGTAACAACAACCCAGACTCAGAGCTGACATCGGTCAGTCTGTCATCAGGGCTCGTTGTGGAGTAGCCGATGTTTGGGTGTTTTTTACGGTGTTGTCCTCGCAGGTGTGTCCATCTGGTCGCGTGCAAACTGACACAACGCTGACAGCACTAACCCCTAACCCCGCCACACACTGCAGTACATTACGCTTAGTTTCCATGCTGCTCATCTCTGTCATGTACCATCTGCCTCATTCAGCTCTTTATGAAAGCCTGTTTAATGTATTTAATCAGTGGCTTAGGACGAGTCTGCCTCCACTTAGCATCTCGCGTTGGGTGGCTTTTAGCAGGAGGAACGGGGGAAGCTCTCTCCTGAGCGCACCTTGCACAACAAGAACGGCCTTTTAGTGACGGAGCTGGTCGGGGGACGAGCGGGACTTCATGACGGGATTTTCCTTCTCATGTCATGTGCGGTCACGTGTGAAGACGATTTGGCTTGGAGAGGGACCCTCCAGCCTGACAGAGGATGAGGATGAGCATAATCCCTTTAAAGAAACCGCAGGTTGAAAGTTTTCTTTTTTCTCGAGCGTTTGAAGCGGTTTGGGTCGGAAAAGGAGGACAGAACCCCTCTCCGCTGACCTCCACGTCCTCCACGTTACCTCTGGAGGAGAAAGGAGGGAAACATGGAAAAATCCTGCAATGTAAATAGAAAAATATGTTCTCGCTGAAGTCATTATCTGAAATAACATGTTTGGATTTAACTTAAAAGGATTTTTGATTGCGTTGCTTTCAGTGCAGATGCGACTGGAACATTCAGTCAAATACTGGTTTGTAATCTAATTTAGCTGCTGCAGCTCGGCCTCGTGAGCCGCCGTTCACAGTGTGAGTTCAGCTGAAGACACAGTCCTGGAGAAGTGAGATTAACTTCCATCTGGGAGAAAAAAAGCAGAGGAAGAACCTAAGAGCTCCAGTTTTATCCGTATTTTCCTTCTTTTTGATGATTTAATGGTTAAATTTCCTGAACTGAACCGCTTGTCTTGAACTGGAGAAATCTCCTGTTTTCAGCTCTTTTTGGACGTTTTTAGTTTGATCATGTTCTGATCTGGACTTTGACTGGATTCAATCCAAGACTGCCACAGTCCTGAAGCTTTTAGAAGTTTCCCTGATGCAAAATGTGCAGGACTGCAGCTCTGGCGGTCCGAACCTGCTGACCCCTGGACTGGATCGTGACACCTTGATGTTGATCTGCTGGAGATCTGCTGCTGTGTTTCGGATCATTGTTCTGTTGCATGAACTGAACTCAGCCGAGCTTCAGCTGTCGGACAGATGGCTCCACGTTTCACTCTAGAATACTTTGTTACCCAGGAGAGTTCATGGTAGACTTAGTGATAAAAAGTAATATAAATACTAAATCTACTGGTTCCTTTTTATTCAGGTTAACCTTGCAGATAGTAAAGCATTAAATCACATCGGATGGTCTTAAAAAGTGTAGCACGGCAACTGATTAATGTTTGAACAGGTGGATTTGAGGTGTGATCAAGCGGCAACCTCCAGCGGTTCAAAATAAAGCCTGTGTGGAAGTGCCAAAAACTGCAGTTCCCCCTTCATCCACTAGGGGCTCAAAAACAGAGCAAATCCCCATAGACTCCCATGTTAAAAAGACCAACTTCACAGCAGAAATAAACATGTTTACAGCAGAAATAAACATGTTGACGGCCTGGTAGAAAAATCCATTTTAGGTTTAATAGGTCAGGTTTACCTTCATGACAACTGTGGGGGGAGTGAATTTTTTTCTAACTCTCCTGTTTAAAAGTAATTTAATCTCAAAGTCTGGCATATTTAGGGGCGTGTCCTTTTGATTGACAGGTACCCGATCTCCCGCTTCAAGTCAGAAGAATGTAGAACAACCGCGGTTTTTAGCCGGTTAACAACGTGACTTAGCTTTAGCCTGCTTACCTCTGTTAGCTGGTTAGCTCCCTTTATTTCGGGGTTAGCTTGGTTAGCTCTTAGCTACAGGCAGGTCGGACTTCGTTAGATGTCAATCATCCACCATGACGCTCACAGCCCCCCTCTCAGCTCCACCTCTTTGCCCATTCTCCATGCCAGGAGAGACGACACACGCGACCCTGCCAAGATGGTGATGGTAGGAACCGCCCACCGAGCTTCAGTTCAGCTCTTCAGAAACCTCCGGGTGACGTCACGGAGGCTCCGCCCATCTTTTACATACAGTCTCTGGTTGTGATGTGGGAATGGTAGTACAGATGGGGGTTTGGGGAGGGAGTGGCTGTGTTCCTGCAGGAGGTCTCAGAGGAAAATGGAGGGATACATTGGAATGGCTATGTTGGGGCACATTCACCCTTTTTTGATCTGAATCCGAGTCCGTTTGCTGGGAAAGTTGCTTCGTTTGGGGAAATGTGAAGCGGACAAAAAAAAGGGAGTCCCTTCCTGCATGTGGCGTAGCGTTGCATTGTGGGTAAATCCATAGTGATGGCGTTAAGGGTCCTCTGCCTCGTCTGGTGTTCATACTGCCTCCATTGTTGCAGTGGATTGTTGCAGTCTCCATGTTTAACTGGCAGGTGGAGGAAACAGAGTTTTCTTCTTCACGCCGGTCTGGTCCTCTCTTCTGCTAAATACTAGTGCAGCGCCACCTCTGGTGGGAATGGGGAGATATTATTCTAATGGTTTGACTGGTTTGACCAAAGTACAGCGTGAACACGGTCTCGGTCTGTGTGGATACACCCCCCTACAGCTGGACCAGGTCCCCGACCGGACCGAGTCTAGCAGTCTGTCCTGATGGGAATGCACCGTAACTGGAAGCCAGTAAAGTTGGATGAAGACAGGACTGATGTGGTCACCCGATGGCAGCGTGTCCAGATCGCCATCCCTCCACCGCCGTGCTGGTTTCAGGTTATTTTGCTGATTTTCTTTGTTTTTTCTAAACGTTCTGCTATTTGTTGTGACTAAACACGAACCAAAGCTGCACTGTCGTGTTTGTTTCAGAGAGAAGAGGCTTTTCCTGCAACTCTCCGAAACAAAGTCATGCCGATTCAGCCTGTTTCTGTTGCAGTGAACTGAAGTTGACATGCTAACATGCTAACTGAAGCCTGGAGAGCCTGACATGCAGTTTGTCAAATCATTGCTGGGAAGATCACTGACTGCTATGCAGAGGAAGTTTGGCCATGACCTTATAACCCTTCCCAGATTGGGCATTAAAAGTTCCATCTAAGATAAATTTTGATGTCTTTCCTCCTTGGCAATGTGTTAACATACAAGTCCAACAGGCTTCGGCGGAGGGAAGAGAAATCCCGAGTAGCTGATGTGAGGTAGGAAAAGAGGAGAGTGCAGATGAGCTACGTGGAGTTCCACGTTGGTGTAGGTCAGGAAAGTCTTCATCACTTGTCTTCATCTGTTATGAATCATTTGGTGAAAACGAAAACAGGAAACCATTCATTCATGCTAACAGCAGACCTCAGGGTCGTTTCTACTCGCGCTGTGTAAATAGTTATTCTAGCATGTAAAATTAGACCTGGAATTGATTGCATTAGTGTTCATGTTGGGTTTTGTTTCAGCATAAACCTGCCAGTTTGCTTTATTACAACTGCCTGAGACAACAGCGGTGACGTCAACGCCGTCATTCATGCGCTTCTCGGTTTACTTTGTCAGCATCTGGAGGATTTAAGGCCATTAGATGGCACATAACAACCCAGCGAGTCGTGGCCAAAAACCAGAATATCCCGCTCCTAAATGTTGGGCTCGCAACAACAGCATGAAACACGTTGTGGGTTTGATGGTGCAGGTTGGGATGAAGATCGGCAGGCGCGTCCCAGGAGCTGAGATGAAACTTTAAACTGCTGTTGGGTTGTGCACGTGTCCCGATGATGTGTTTTCATCCCTGGATTCACTGCAGGGCTGCAAATATGGAGCAATAAAAACATTACAAGCTTAGAAATAAGAAGACTGCATCATTTCTCTCACCTGCACCGTTCCATGTTTCTGTCCTGTTCCCTCCATGTGCTTTGAGTCCTGGAGGGAGGGGGGCAAACTGCATCAGAGAGATAGACCGAACACAATCAGGGGTCCTGCATTCCTCTCACGTTTCTATAAATACCCTCCACATTTCCTCTGTGATTCTTGTTAAACCAGTGGAAAATCTGCCTGGTTCGTGTGGTGCAGAGCCCCCCCCCCCCCCCCCCCCCCCCCCTCCTTTTTTTCTCATGGCCTCTGAAAGGGGACGTACTGGGTGGCGGTGCTGAGGGGTACCCACACATGTGGGAGGATAATTCATCCCTTGTAGGCAACTAAGAGTTGAAACAGAAAATGGATGCAGGCTGCAGGGTGAACAAACCTCCTCTGACACTTCGGTTGTTTTCTAACATACGACGGACGGCAACATCAATCTCCTCCAAACACACGTTACTGGTCCGAACTGGACTGTTTACTGGCTGGGAGAAAATCCTGGAACCACGCTGTGGTTCTTCTTTGTGGAACAGATGTTTTTGCTCCTCTACTGTGTTAATTTTCTAAGTACCGTTTAATGCAACCGTTCTTCTTCAGTCAAACAGTCACCCAGATGTTTCTGGCAGATTAATAACAGTCCAGGAGGACGAACATGATCAATGAATGAGCCAGATTTCTACAGCAGTTTTTACCATTTTCATTCAGAGAATGAGAAAGTTGAATGAAAAGATTTGAGCTTGAGAAGAAACTTTATTGTTCTTGTTTTCTGGTCTTAATTTCAGTGATGCTGCAGGTTTTTTATCTTATGGATGAGAATAAGAACGAATGTTAACGTATGACTGAAGCGTAAAATCACAAATATATAAATATATAAATATATAAATATATAAATATAGATAGATAGATAGATAGATAGATAGATAGATAGATAGATAGATAGATAGATAGATAGATAGATAGATAGATGTGACGCCATAAGCTTTACTGTAAGAAGATGAAACACAAAGTTCTGCATGCAGATGTTGTGCAACCTAGAAATATCCAAGCAAAACATATTTTATAGAAATCATTTACTCTGATTTACTGTTGTACTTTTAGAGGCAACATGCATCACATGCACATATGAGATGGTGTGTGTGTGTGTTGCATTTGGTGAACACCGGTACGGTGGTTTCTGTAGGCTAAACGCAGCGCTGGGACTGTCAGGATTAAGACGTGTTTTATGCCTACATTCAGCTGAACGCCAGTAACGACGTTTGTGCAGCAGCGGTGTGTGATGGCAGGGTGTGTGTGCTTTGTTTGGGCGAGTATGTGTGAGAGAAGCGATACTTAGGTGTGTGTTTTTAAATCATTTACTCTGTTGTTAGAAGTTTTTTTTACATTTGCTTCTTAATATGTAAAAACTGTTTTTAGCCCTTTTCATGCTTTGAGCATGAAAAGGGCTTTATAAATAAGATTTGATTTGACACGATCCAGTCTGGTATGAAGATGCAACAGTATCCCAGCATCCTGTAAACTTCAACTTAATCCCATCTGGTGGCTTTCTCTGTCTGGCTACATGCACAGTTTCCTCATTCAAAGACAAAAACAGTTTATCAGAATCAGAAATGTGTTTATCATAAATTAACTGGTGTCCCAGTACAAAGGAGTTAGACTTGCAGTACAACCTGACCAGAGTAGGCAGTGACAAGTGAACAAACACATGTATGATGAGGCAACAGCGCCCAGTCTCTGCAGACTGGAAAGAAACTGTGAGGTAAACACATATATATATATATATATATATATATATATATATATATATATATATATATATATATATATATATATATGGGGATATATATATATATATATATATATATATATATATATATATATATATATATATATATAGATAGATAGATAGATAGATAGATAGATAGATAGATAGATAGATAGATAGATAGATATAGATATGTATATGTATGGCAGCTTCATTCTTTATTCTGTAACACCTAATTACCCAAATAAAAACTACCAACAAAGTCGCCTGTAAACAATAAACTAACTAGTTCTGATCAAAAATTTGCAATCATTCAAATGACATGAAGTCTTTAGATGCATGATGTCGCTTTGTATTAAATATTAACGGACATGGTATTCTGAACTTCCTTTCTGAGGCACAAAGTGTCTTATCAGTGCTGAAGAAAAAGTACCATAAACTTATGGTATCAACAGGAAAATGCCGTTTTTTTTCTATATTACTATCATGAAATAAAATTTTTAAACTGGTATTTGAAATATTAAAATATTTGAATAATTATGTATTTAACAGTTTTGGAGATGAAGTTGATTGAACATGTAAGTACCAGAGGTTTCTACACTCGTCATACACCTTCGGAAAGCGAAGTTTCCTGCGATGTGAATGATGGAAACCATCCAGGTCATAAACCTTCTGCGCTGCGCTGACAGTCACAGCAGCAACAGTCCAGTAAAATAGTCTTTCATTCATAAAAACTACTGTTGTGCAAAAAAGATACAAGTAAAAGAAAAAAGATTAATCTGTAATGTTTTATAGTCACTCCATGAGAGGACTTTAATAAATCTGTTCCTCTGGTCCGGTTGGAAAAACTGAAATAACAATTTCAAAGTCCTTTCAGAGAAATGCTTCCTCAGGTGGGGTAAAGTATTTTAAATGGTGGTTGAAAAGTGGCGGGGGGAGTTAACGGTTGCTCGTGAGCCACAAGGGTTAAAAAATAACCAGCTTGTGATGGAAACCAGATTGTAATCATGTTATCGCCTGTTTTTACTTTATGGTTCAGCCATTATGTCAAAACCTGTGACATCTGCTTTCTGTGTCACTTGGAAACATCAGCAAAGTGTGTCGTTCAGTCCAGTTTCAAAATAAACCACAACGTTTCCTGACATTTTAAACTGACATGAAGTCCTGATTCATTCATCTCAACATTCAGAGCTGCAAATAAAAAAAACAAAAATGCATTAAATGAGCAGAATAAATCAGCCGACACTGACTGGACTGTACTTCACAGCCCTTTTCCAGTCATTCGTTGAAAAATCCCTTTTAAAACAACACAGCACTTATGATTCATTTGCTTTTAACCTGCTGCACACATTCAGAACCCGATGATAAATATTCTAAGTAGAAGACCTGAAAAGCTTAAGAATGAAAATGGGGCTGAAATGGTTGCTGTGGAATCGGTTCCCTGCTTTACTCTTTCGGTTCATTCATCAGCTTTTCCTAAAATATAAATCACAACAAAGAACATTTGCAATTTGCAGGTGTTTCCACTGAAAGGTGGAAATTACGGTGCATAAACCGTAATTCTTGTGAAAATCTCGTCCCGCGAGATTCCGCTTGGAGGAGGATGAAGACATAAAACATTCTGCGTGTTGGAGCAGATATTCTGGTTCCGTTACTGCAGCTGAAGACTAAACAAGTCATCCAGAAGCCATCTTTAGCTAAAACAATCTGGTCACATGACCCCAATGTCACGTCCAGCGACGTGTAGACGCAAAGAAAGAGTTTCCACCTCTGTGATATACGCCGACACGGCTGGAAAACCACGTGATGAGAGCGTAAAGACGTTTTAGCGATACTTGAGAGTTTTTTTCAGAACGTAATTGTTTCCGTCACTGGTTTTTATTATGATAATAAATAGAGATGCACCGATACCGATATTAGCTCGATACCAAGCGTGTGGACTCGTACTTGGTATTAATAAAAGTGTCCCAATACCACACTAGTCAAGCCAGTGCAGATGTGTTTGATGACATGTTTTAAAAGAAATAAATGCATTGAATGTTAAAATGTGACATTTTTTGTTCAACTAAAAGCCAGATCTTTGTTCCAAAACCACACATTTCTAGTTGTATTTAGGTGAAATGTACCAAATTAAAATAAAACCTGTTGAAATTGTTAGATCTGTAATGATATTATATTTGTATTGGTGAGGTAACGTCAGAAAGGATGGGTCATTTATTACAACCTAATGAAATCTGACACAGTTATAACAGCAGTAATAACCATCGTCACTATAATGTTCACATAAACACATCTGGTATCGGCTGATATATTTAGGTTTCAGATATCGGTATCAGATCAAAACTCCCAAAAGTGAATCGGTGCATCCCTGATATTTAATATGGGTGTGTATTGCCGAGAATTTGGCGATACGATATATAACACAATACGGGCCAACAATGTATATAATATATTGCGATATATCAGGATGCTATAAGCATTACAATATATTTTTCTTTACTAGTAGTAAAGACTGAACGTTGCTTTAGGCTTGACATGAACTTAGTGAACAAGAACAGAGGATCTAAATTTCCCTGTAGAATAAATAAAAACTTTAATTTTATGTACAACACGAATAAAGACGTGAAAATCTGCCTCATCAGTAAAAATCGGTTGTTTGATAAAAAAGTCGATACAGTGCTTTTGAACATCAATATAACATTGTCACACAAAATATTTCAATATTTCCATATCGTGATATTTTTTTGCACCCCCAATGTTTAGCATTCACACAGCTGTAGAGGTGATGGAAACGCAGCATGTAATGGGATCCATCACACTAACATGGTCAACATTCTCACTTTTATTCTCATATTTGCCATGAAACCCATATTTTGGTTGCATTCATGCGGTTACAGGAAAGATGTTAAATCCAACCTCATTGGTTGATCAGAAGCGCCCAGAGGTGAAACAGAAAATAGCAGGTTTCCCAGTCGAGCACGGCGGTGATTTAATGAGACTGAGTAAATACTCCTGTTCACACAGCGAAACTGCAAAGCTGGTGCACGTCCCTCAGCAACCACAGGAAGTAATGATGCAACATCTGTTGCTGAATGCAAACGTCTTTCCACACATCTCCAGACACGCTCACACAGTGAAGAGGATCATTTATCATGTAAATGACCAAAGGATTTATTCATTATGGCCTTTTATTTGTATAGAATCATAAAATAAGAGAAGAAGCCCAAAGCAGTTCAGTGTGTGTGAAGTCTGCTAAAACGTTTTAAAGCATTCACAGGCCAGAAGTATTTTGTGGTCCAAGCAGCGGAAATGTTTGACTCGGGTCAGTCTATTCCCTCAATCTGGAGCCATATGGACGCAATAATAAATGCATACAAGCAAACACTTGATAGCACATGATGGAGCTGAAGTGCATAACAAACCCGCCGACATGAGACAGTAATAATGAGATGAGGAGACTGATCGATGCACCTCGGTGATATGAGGTTCAATCAAAGCTGCTCTGACGTCAAGCGAGAACAGAGCTGCTTCTCTGCAGGTCCTGTGGTTTCTGGGCTCGAAAGGGACGATGCCGAGTCCGCATGAAATCCCCCGCTTCAACTCCAGCTGTCCTCTGTGTAGCTGCACTGAACTTCCTCCAACCTGATCCCACACCCACAGGAAGGCTTTTGTCATGACAAGAACCACAAAGCACTTGTGTGGACATGAATGTTCAGCAAAGACAAACGATGCAGAGCTCTTTGGAAACAGAAATTGTGTTCAAATTTTTTTAAAAGGAATGAAATCAGTAATAAGGCCAGAAGGTTGTGTGTTTGATTTTTCATTTGATCCCCATTAGCTTTTGCTGGGCAGCAGCTACTCGTCCTCTACACCAGGTAAAGTTGCATTCAGTAACTAAGAGGAAAAAATTGCATTTGAGACAAAATAAAGTGTGCAAGTTTTTGGTCAGAATTTATATAAATGTTCTTTGAAGGCCTGAAGTTAAACATTAGACCTTTCAATTCAACAATTTTTTGTTTTAAGGTTTAAATGTATAAGGTTTATATATATGTATGTATATATATATATATATATATATATATATATATATATATATATATATATATATATATATATATATATATACACAGTAGTCCCTTGCCATATTGCTTTATATATATATATATATGTATATATATATATATATATATATATATATATATATATATATATATATATATATATATATATATATATATATATATATATATATATATACATACACAGTAGTCCCTCGCCATATTGCGGTTCATTTTCTAGGCATTTCACATTTAATGTAGAACTGCATATTTAAGTCTACATAAATCCCATTTCAACCTTATATGTCCTCATTTTACTGTAGGAATCGGCTCACTCTGCTTCTTTTCTTGATTGGGTTGGTCAACATGAATGTGCTTTGCTTCTTTTTTCTGTGAAAAACAACGTTACAGACGACTGTATATAAAAGATGGGCGGAGCCTCTGTGACGTACCTCGTAGGTTTCTGAAGAGCTGAACTGAAGCTCGGTGGATCTCAAGTTGTTACAACAGGAAAAGTCCAAGAACCTGCTGCCACACCTGTAAAGAAACATATAAGATATTATTTGTAAGAAAGCAAAGCAGGCGATCATGAGGAGCACCTGAAAGAAGAAAAGCTGAGAACAACAGGAATAACACCAGCGACAAGTGTATCAAACATCACAATCTATTGCCAAGTAAAACTGCAGGATAAAAGTATCTGCACATCAAAACAGGTTTGTATATGTGTACAAAAATTAAAGGAATTACTTGGATTTAATGAGTTTAACTGCTAATGTAACTCCGCCTCCTCCAAGCAACAAAGGCAGACAGAAAGGGGCCTAAGATCCAGACAATCACCAACCAGCCTGGAGTACGAAACCCCAACAGCCCATCGCAGGGACAAACACGTACCCACCCAGTAGACAGCAGGAAAAGTCTACTTTTGTTAGTTCACTTAAACATTTAAAACTCCATAGTCTGCCTAGCAATGCAGAGCTGGGAACATTTTCATAGGATGACAACCTGCTGTCAAATTAACCCATCGCATTCCTGCACAAACTGATCGGAAATAAATCTGGAGTTTTCTTTCCTCTCTGGTAAAAGGTCACCTAAACCCATGTGTTGTTGTTTTAATCGTGCTTTTTCTGTGTTTCAGCTTCACACGGTGGACAAGAGCCACATTTTCTTCCCAGTTGAGGTCATCAGGCCTCAATTATCCAAAATCTGTCCTTTGAACTCAGAAGCCTGGGGTTTCTAGTCTGGTTGTAGTTCTTGCATCAGCTCCGCTCTAAACTGACTCTTCACCTACCAAGCATCACGTCCTCTTGGCTTACTGCTGCTACCCTGGTAATGTGAGACCTCACCTGCACTCATGTCATCAAGTCCTGGAAAGGACACATTACACACATCTTCCTGAAAAGCCCCATTTGCCACACAGAAGCCTCTGAGGAGCCTGGACAAAACCACTCCGGTGGTGTAATTGCTCCAAATTCAAGGCAGTGTACTTCCAGCCTGGCCAACTATCAGCTTCAGGTCTGCCGTGCAGCAGGGGTGAAGAAAGAAGTGACATAATCTGGGTGGATATGGATGTTTTCTCCTAGCTCTGCAGGGGAAACTGTGTGAAGTAGCAGTTTGCAAAATTAACATGGCTTTGTTAGTTTAAGCAGCATTCCTGATGTTCAATCAAACATGGTTGAGCCATGTGGTTTGTGTGTGGTTCATACGTAAATCATTTCATCTTCATCTTCTGCCGCTTATCCGGGGTCGGGTCGCGGGGGCAGCAGCCTAAGCAGGGAAGCCCAGACTTCCCTCTCCCCAGCCGCATTTGCCAACTCTGCGGGGGGATCCCGAGGAGTTCCCAGGCCAGCTGAGAGATATAATCCCTCCAGCGTGTCCTGGGTCTTCCCCGGGGTCTCCTCCCAGAGGGACGTGCCTGGAACACCTCACCAGGGAGGTCCAGGAGGCATCCTGACCAGATGCCCGAGCCATCTCAACTGGTTCCTCTCGATGCGGAGGAGCAGCGGCTCTACTCTGATCTCCTCCCGGATGACCGAGCTCCTCACCCTATCTCTAAGGGAGAGCCCGGCCACCCTGCGGAGGAAACTCATTTCAGCCGCCTGTATACGAGATCTCGTTCTTTCGGTCTCGACCCACAGCTCATGACCATAGGTGAGGGTAGGAACGTAGATCGACTGGTAAATCGAGAGCTTCACCTTCTGGCTCAGCTCCTTCTTCACCACGACAGACCGGCGCAGAGTCCGCATTACTGCAGACGCCGCACCGATCCGTCTGTCGATCTCGCACTCCATCCTTCCCTCCCTCATGAACAAGACCCCGAGATATTTAAACATTTCCACTTGAGGCAGGACCTCACTTCCGACCCGGAGAGGACAATCCCCTCCCTGAGCCGTCACCATGATAAGGTGTATGTAAATCACACGCTATACAAATAACATTCACATGTTTTTTATGTGATCTTACCAAAGTAACTGTGCAAAACAGAAGCGGGAGGGGGGGATTTAATCTTAAAATTGTGTATAATGAGGGGCATGTCCTTTTGATGAACAGGTATCCCATATCTGGCAGAATGTACAACAACCAAGGTTTTTAGCCGGCTAACTTAACTTAGCCTGGTTACTGCTGTTAGCTGGTTAGCTCAGTTAGCTCTTAGTTGAAACTAGCTCTTTGCCCATCAGAGGACCGTCCACCGAGCTTCAATTATAGAAAGTGTATGCAGAACTCATCCGAAAATATGGCTACATTTAAATGGACAAATGTTTATGTCATCTGTCTGACTGAAATCAGTCTGATTGGAGATTGCTACTGACATGTTGACAACGGAGCAAAGTAAAGTGATCTACTCGGTCATATTTACACGGACAGATTTAGTACCATCACAACCTAATCTGGCGTAGCGTCTACTGGTCTGTAAAAACTGGTGTTTTTGTTTTTTATTTTCAGTTTCCAACAAAAACGTTGCATCTGCCACAGTGCCATTTTTTTTCCCCCCGACTCCATTTTTCTGACTTTTTTCCTGAAAACTCACAACGTCACGCCTGGGCAGAAACAACATCCACCACAAAACAAACCGTTCAAGTTTATACATGGTTATTTTTGCCTTCAGATCCATTCATGAACAGGTTCAAACCCCCGTTCTTGATTCAATACAATTCAATTCAATTCAATTCAATTTTGTTCATGTAGCACATTTAAAACAGTCAAAGTGCTTCACAGTACAGAAAATACAGATAAAATTCGATTGAAAAATCTTTCCAATCGGATCAGCTGTGGTGTTTACTTGACACATTTGTATTTTGATTGGACGATTGATTGATTAGAAAACCACATGTGAATGTAACTAATAAGGAGGAAGAAACACATTTTTGACTGGCTGTTTTAAACACGCAACGTCTCTGAAGAAGCAAAGAAACAGAAGATGATTAAAAGAGAGAGAGTCCTGGTAAGATGGTCTTCTGCTGGGTGGAGAGAGCTAACAGGTCAGGTAGGATGCAGGATGGAGGCTGGATTAGCCGTAGGTAGTGGGCGCTGACGGGTAAATGGTAAAAATTCTGTAGTGTCTTTTTAAGCTAACTAGTGTCAACTTCATTAGCCTATGGTAGCATTAGCACCAATTAACATTACATAGCAACACACTTGCTGCAATATCTTCATTGGAATGTCTATTCAGCTTGTAAAAACTAATCCAACTTACCAGCAGCCACCTTTTGTCTTCCTGGACTCCACGAATAATAAGCTAATCAGGTACTCTTCATGTTTAGGCCTCGCTCCTCTCTGCCTCACCGCGCTCTCCATGCTGCGTTGCAGAGCAGATGTCGCCTACCGCCGCTACACTTCTGCAGGCAGCAATGCAGGTTCATTGACAGAAATGTTGACGTTTTGAAACGACTGAATTCTTGGCGATTTGAAGGAACCAACAACTTAGCCACGGCTGTCCGCCACAGCCAAGTCAGTGTAGAAGAACCACTGTTGGTGTTTGTGTAAAACTTAGGAAAAATGTGTCTCTTCCTCCTCATTAGCTACATTTACATGTGGTTTTCTAATCGCATCAATCGTCCAATTAGAATACAAATGTGTTAAGTAAACACATCAGCTGATCCGATTAGAAAGAATTTTTTAATCGGCGCAAGAATGGGGAGTTAACTTGGCCTTGGCTGAGGATTGAACCAGCGACCTTCTTGCAGTGAAGCCACCGTGCAGCCTTCATTACAAGTTCATTTTTTTAACCAACAACCCAAAAGTGCCAATTCTTCAGTTTACAGTTTTATCAGGTAAACCTGCAGAAACTCGTGTTTGTCAGGCTGAGATAGTTTAAACTTCCTGATTTATACGTTACTTCCTCCTCAGTTGTCAATAAAGCTTCACGATGCACCAGTGAATGAATCGAGTCGGTGGGCAGATGTTTGTGATGCTGAGTCCAGCTGCTGAGTGCTGACACCAGACTGCCCGGCCAGACGGAGTCGGCCCGCGGGTGAAGCAGCCACCGCTCCTTTTTACGAGTCTTCACTGCAGTTCAGCTCCAGTCTGCTTGAATCATTTTGGTGTATTATTACCAATTGTATGCATGTGTGTGCTGTAATATTCAAGTAGCGAAAAGAAAAAGGTCTCCGCAGCCAAATTACAACTTTTAATAGGATGACATCTGGCTGACTCCAAACGCTGCGGGACTCAGACGTTTAGTCATTTAAATCATATTTGGATGATTTCTTCATTAAGTGATTGATTTCTTTATTTTCCAGTGAGGTTGTTTTTGATCTGTTCAGTCGATGCGATCCATGTTTGTGATCCCGGAGACGTTTAAAATGAGGGGAAAATGTGACATCATGAGGCGCACAAACTCAGTTTGTGGTTGGACATGTTTTTCAGTAGTTACAGAAGCCTGAGTTGCGTGTGCCTGCCTCCTTTGTGAATCATCTCCTTGACAGCGTTCATTTTCTGTTTAACAGTTTTTGTTTTGCAGGATGACTTCAGTTGATTTTCTTTGCAGCTTTTTTTCACAGTTTTTTTTCCTGCTGTTTTGTTCTGTTTTTTTCTTCTTGTGCCAGATCTGGTGGTTTTCGCATGACGAAAGTCGGCATAGCAAAGCCTTTTCCGGAACGAGGCAAACACGCTCGGCCAATACGTCCTTGAGTTTCCACCGCATAACAACAATGTTTCAATTTGTCTAATCGGGGGTATTTAGGCTAAGTAAACTATCACTCTTCAGGATTTTGTCTCTAGCCACAGCCCAGTCATGCAGACCTCTTATTCAAACCATTTGTGCGCGGTTGGGAGTGGGAGTGGGGAGGGCAGCCAGTGGAGATGACAGGAGGATTGGATAACTCAGGGAGAAAGTCTGGGACGCAGAGAGTGAGAGGTCTTGGCAAGAAGCTGGAAACCACACGCAGCTTGCGTGATTGTGGTTCTCTCACAGCCTCCTCTGCTTTTTCCTCTTTACTTCCTCTCAGCTCACTGAAGCACCTGCAGGTTGCGACTTTCTGACCTCTGAACTCAGACCGTGCAGCTCTGACGCGACGTCATCCCACCAGAGTTGGGTGGTCTGGGAGTTGCAGGAGAATTTGGCTCAACTCCAGCGCTGTGTTTCTGCTGTCAGTGACTGCGAGGAGGAACACAAGAACATGCCAACGGGTCGCCAGGGTCAAACATTCAGTCCGATTGTTGCTAATTAAACCGGTACCAACACCACACCAACATCATGTTTTTTACAAAGCTGTCTCCAAATGTGCTTGACAGACATCACAGTGATCAAGGTAAATCTCAGAATACAATCCTGAAAGCCTCTTCAGCTGCTCTCCGTGGCAAAGCGCCGAGAAATAGTCCCTCTCTCTGGAAAATGAAGCCAAAGGCATCACCAGGTGCTAGCTTCTAAAGCCCAAATCTGCAGTTCCGTTGGGCCCAAATTCAGCCTCAACATATGGCGTCAACTAAGGGGGCTCGGGTTGTAGAGCCGCTTGTCATGTGGCCTAATGGTCGGTGGTTTGAGTCCTGATCCCTGTGATACTGCAGCCCAGAGGAGGCTTGTTCTCTGTGGAGGGTTGTGTCAGGAAGGGAATCCGACGTAAAACATTTAAAAACCAGTTCACCTGAGCGATGATTCGCTGTGGCCACCCCTTCAGTAAGGGACAAGCCAAAAGGGAAACAACCACACATGGCGTCAACTAAATGTGACGTGACTTGAGGAAACGGACATAGATAATGTCCGTTTCTGTGTCCAGACCCTCAAAGTACAAGCCATAATCCACATCTAGGCCAGAAATTGAGATCTGAACCACATGAGGCCCAGGCCAGGCTGACAAACGCTCTCTGGGCCACAGTCTTAGCCATACGTGAGCCTTAAGTAGCCCAGATTTGGTCCCAACACGTCTGCTATCTGGGATCTGACGCCGATGGTCATCAGCTGTTATAAATATCCTAAAATCTCAACAGGTTGAAGAACTTTAGGGTTTTAGATGAATCATTGTTTAATGAAAGAGGCTATGCTAACATGCTAATCTGCTCCGGCTCATACTTCCCCCGTCCAGCAGAGGGCAGTGTTGGCGGCACATCTTTCGGCATATCATCGTGCTCCATTTAGGAGGGTTGAAAAGTCTGATCCAGAGAGGATCGAAAAGATTCACTGCAGGCTGAAAGCTGCAGCTCCATGCCTTGTTTGTTTTTTTCTCTTCAGACACACATAAAACTTTCTGCTCACTTCTTGATCTTCTGCTGCTCCTGATTGGACTCTGCCTTCAATTTGAGCTCTCTGATTGGTGGAATGTTTTACAGGAAGTGACATCATAATTCCCCAGCATCTTAGTGCTGATAGTCATGTATTTTGTGATTTTAAAAAAAAAAGGGGTGTTTTCATGGATCATGTTGAGTCTCTGAATAAACACTGCATGTTGTGTCTGGATTGTAAACCTCCTGGACGGATAGAAACACTGGAAACCCTCCGTAGACCAGCTGGAGGGTCACATGACCATCACAGTTATACACATAGAAAATGTTGATAATACTAGCGATGAGCTCACCAAGGTCTCGTTTGCCAAGCCTGCGTGCAAACTAAACTGTTCTTCAAGAATCTAGTATAATAATACTATTTTTATTCCAGACTTGTGCTGAAGCAAACACAAGACCCGCGCGTCCCCATCAAGGTAAAAGCAGCTTCTGTTCCTGCAGAATAAACCTGATGCTGCAAAGAGCCACACCATCAGCAGCTCATTCCAGAGGTCATGGCGCCGCTCACCAAGCACCAACTCCTCCATCTCAGTTTGCTGCATCGATTTAGGATCATAACTGGCCTCATAAAAGTTTGAGAGGGGACGTGAGAGCCAAAATCCAGAGCAGCCAGTGAGTTTTAATGGTACAGGGTTATAATGAAACACTCCTTGAGCCTCTTTCCCAAAGCGCTGACGTTATCCACTGGACACACACGTATCCTAACGGAGCATGCTATTAATAAAGCGTGGTATTGTCAGCATGTGTGTGTGTGTGTGTGTGTGTGTAAGAACTCTAACACAACCATTAGCAGGAGTTTTATCTGTCTGTTACACTGGAGTTTTGTCATGAAGGGCAGAACAGATGTTTTGAGGTCACTTCTTGTCGATCCGCCTCCTTGAAAGTGGCGGCTCTTGTGGGTTCCAGTGGTCCTTAATGAGGCAGTGTGTGTGTGAATTGTGGCTCACGGTGGACGCCGTGGCTGCTCATATCCTCACGATTAGCTCCAACAACTCCCTGCTGATCCAGAAATAAATCCAACCTGCTGGAATGACATCACCACTCCCACCAGGCAGCTGCAGGTAATTGTGCATTCAGTTTGAGAGGCCATTGCCTCCACCTGCTGCTCCACGCACACACACACACACACACACACACACACACACACTAATGATTTCTTTGATTTAAAGTTGAAATATTCCCATGTGCGGCCAGCAGCAGGCTCCTTTCGACGTGCACGGCTCAGCCAGGGGATGTCACTCCTGGCTCAGGGGGTTCCTGCCATCGGTAGCTCGCAGACAGCATCTCGAACGTGACTCAGGTTAGTTTTGATCTGATACCCCCGCTGAGCATCACATCCTGCAACAATCTGAAAACCCCACACTGATGAATTACCACTTTTATCTGGCATCATTACGCTTCGTCGGCTTTGACTAAACGCTCTCAGGAGGGCGTCGTGAGAAGCCGAGGCCGACGTTTGTCAGCTGTAACTTTTATCACTGCCCAGCAGGTTTGAGACACGGAAAACCCAAATGACTTAATGCATCGCAGAAGCCCCAAATAAGAAGGAAAAGAGGGGCCCGGCGGCTGCGTGCGAGGCTGATGGATGCTGAGAGTAAACACGCAGCAACATGTGTGGCTCTTGTCAGGCAGCATCCTCCGGCGAGGAGGTCTGCAGCAGAGCTGGGAAGCCTCACTAGTCTGCTGCTGCCATCTGCTGCTGAGCAGGTTGCAGATTTTTTATATTGAAGACTAAAAAATATCAAAACTTGAATTGAATAAAAAATATTAGAAAAATAATAATACATACAATAAAATGGACAAATAGGTTTAAACAATAAAATAGAAAATAAATATAAAAGTAAATATGAATGAAAAAGTAAATAAAATAATACATGAAAACAGACTAAATTTTTTCAAATAAAAAGTGAAAAGAATCATTAAAAATACTAAATAAAATTAAAATTATAACAAAACAGATAAAAAAATATGAAAAGAAAAACATGAACAAATAAATAGAAATAAATGCATTGAGCAGAATAGGATTTGAATGAAAACAGTTTAAAATATTAAAAGTACATATAATAAAAAATACTAAATACAATTAAAGACACTTGGATTTGAACAAAAAACATAAAATGCTCAAAATATAAAAAAATTTAATGAATTAAAAATAAAATGTAACAAAACATTAAATAATAATAATAATTAAATAAGGATAAAGGTAAACATAAAGTATAGCCAATATATTAAGTTACAATGTTAACAAGAGTTTACCAGAGTTTGGACCAGTTTGCACTAGTTACCAGAGGTTTACTAGAGTTTACCAGAGTTTGGACCAGTTTGCACTAGTTACCAGAGGTTTACTAGAGTTTACCAGAGTTTGGACCAGTTTGCACTAGTTACCAGAGGTTTACTAGAGTTTACCAGAGTTTGGACCAGTTTGCACTAGTTACCAGAGGTTTACTAGAGTTTACCAGAGTTTGGACCAGTTTGCACTAGTTACCAGAGGTTTACTAGAGTTTACCAGAGTTTGGACCAGTTTGCACTAGTTACCAGAGGTTTATTGGAGTTTACCAGAGTTTGGACCAGTTTGCACTAGTTACCAGAGGTTTACTAGAGTTTACCAGAGTTTGGACCAGTTTGCACTAGTTACCAGAGGTTTACTAGAGTTTACCAGAGTTTGGACCAGTTTGCACTAGTTACCAGAGGTTTACTAGAGTTTACCAGAGTTTGGACCAGTTTGCACTAGTTACCAGAGGTTTACTAGAGTTTACCAGAGTTTGGACCAGTTTGCACTAGTTACCAGAGGTTTACTAGAGTTTACCAGAGTTTGGACCAGTTTGCACTAGTTACCAGAGGTTTACTAGAGTTTACCAGAGTTTGGACCAGTTTGCACTAGTTACCAGAGGTTTACTAGAGTTTACCAGAGTTTGGACCAGTTTGCACTAGTTACCAGAGGTTTACTAGAGTTTACCAGAGTTTGGGCCAGTTTGCACTAGTTACCAGAGGTTTACTAGAGTTTACCAGAGTTTGGGCCAGTTTGCACTAGTTACCAGAGGTTTACTAGAGTTTACCAGAGTTTGGACCAGTTTGCACTAGTTACCAGAGGTTTACTAGAGTTTACCAGAGTTTGGACCAGTTTGCACTAGTTACCAGAGGTTTTGTTAGGTTGACGTCAAGTGCGGAGAATTCACATGCGGACTCGGCTTGGAGTTTCAACAATAATTTATTTGCTTCCTTCTGATCCTTGATTCCTTCCCAGGTGGATGCGGAAAACAGGTTCAGTCAGCAGGCAGACAAGCGGGGAGGCAAACCCAGCGGATAGAGAGGCGGGCAGGCAGGCGGGCAGGCAGGCAGGCAGGCAGGCAGGCAGGACAGCAATCGGGCAAACAGGCAGGATCTCTGACGGGAAAAAACACACAGGTTATCGATCAGGACTACACACAGGGAAGAATCTTTCAGGCCGAGAGTTGTACCGCAGGACGTTCAACAATCTGGCGATGAACAGCAGGCCGGGCGGATCTTAAATAGTGCTGCAGCTGATTGCCAAGATGAAGATCAGTTGTTAGGATGCCAGACACGCCCACCAAGGAACAGGATCACAACAGTACCCCCCCCTCAACGGGAGCCACCAGGCGACCGAAACCGGTCAGGATGAGCCTGGCGAAAGTCACGAACCAGGGAGTCATCCAAAATGAAAGAGCGGGGGACCCAGGCACGCTCCTCAGGACCATACCCCTCCCAGTCCACCAGGTATTGAAAACCCCGACCACGACAGCGCACATCAAGGAGACGGCGGACCGTGTAAGCCGGGCGACCAGCCACAAGCCGGGCGGGAGGAGGGGGCCTGGAAGGAGGGACCAGAGGACTGGACGAAACAGGCTTAAGTTGGGAGACGTGGAATGAGGGATGAACCCGCATGGAACTGGGGAGCTTGAGTTGGACCACAGTAGGGTTGATGATCCATTGGACTTCAAAGGGGCCCAAGTAACGAGGGGTCAGTTTCCGGGCATCGGTTCGTAAGGGAATGTTCCTGGACGAAAGCCAAACCTTCTGACCGGGGGAATAATCGGGCGCAGGAGTCCGGTGACGATCCGCCTGGCGCTGATTCCGTTCCCCAGTTCGGAGAAGCGCAGCCCGAGCCTTCTGCCAAACCCGTCGGCAGCGGCGGATGTGAAGCTGGACGGACGGCACCGAAACTTCACCCTCCTGGGCGGGGAATAGTGGCGGCTGGTACCCTAGGGAGCACTCAAAAGGGGATAATCCAGAGGCTGAGGAAGTGAGAGAATTGTGTGCATACTCCACCCAGTCCAGATGTTCGCTCCAAGAGGACGGGTTAGCTTCCGACACACACCGGAGGGCAGTCTCCAAGTCCTGATTAGCCCTTTCAGCTTGACCATTGGTTTGGGGGTGAAAACCTGACGACAGACTCAGAGTGGCTCCAATAGACTGACAGAAAGCCCGCCATACCTGTGACGTGAATTGGGGCCCTCTGTCAGACACGATGTCCGCGGGCAGTCCGTGGAGCCGAAACACGTGATGTACCAGTAGGTCAGCCGTCTCCTTGGCCGAGGGGAGTTTGGGGAGAGCAACAAAATGCACGGCCTTGGAAAAACGGTCAACAATGGTTAGGATAGTGTCTTTACCTCTGGAGACGGGTAAGCCGGTGACGAAGTCCAGGGCAATGTGGGACCAGGGCCGGCTGGGAACAGGTAAGGGTCGTAGGAGACCGGCTGGTGGTCTATGCGAGGCCTTACTCCGGGCACAGGTAGTGCAGGCAGCTACATACTCCCGAGTATCCTTATCCATAGTGGGCCACCAAAACCTACGCTTGATGAGGGATAGGGTGTGCGTGGATCCAGGGTGGCAAGCCAGGCGAGAAGAGTGACCCCACTGGAGGACCAAGGAACGGGCGGTATCTGGAACAAATAAACGGTTAGGAGGACCTGTGCCTGGGTCAGGTTGCTGTCGCTGGGCTGCGAGGACCTTATCCTCTACGTCCCAGGTAACTGCTGCAGCAATGCAGGTGGCAGGCAGGATTGTGTCCGTGGAGGGAGTGGAACCTGACGTGAACTGGCGGGAAAGGGAGTCTGGCTTCTGGTTCTTGGAACCGGGTCGGTACGACAAAGTGAAATTGAAACAGTTAAAGAAAAGGGATCAACGGGCTTGACGGGGATTCAACTGTTTCACAGACTGCAGATACTCCAAGTTTTTATGATCTGTCCAAATGAGGAATGGCAGCCTAGAGCCCTCCAGCCAGTGACGCCACTGTTCGAGCGCCAATTTAATGGCTAGTAGCTCACGATCTCCGACGTGGTAATTCTGTTCGGCTGGGGTGAGGCGTCGAGAAAAATAAGCGCAGGGATGGAGTTTCTGAGTCCTGGAAGATTGTTGAGACAGCACGGCTCCAACCCCCTTGTCCGAGGCATCGACCTCAACCACAAATTGACTACTGAGATCAGGGTGGAGGAGAACTGGTGCTGTGGTGAAAAGTTCCTTCAGTTTAAGGAAGGCCTGATCTGCAGGTCCAGACCAGGTAAAGGGAACTGATGGTGAGGTAAGGCGAGTAAGAGGGGCTGCAATCTGACTATAGTTACGGATGAAGCGACGGTAGAAATTAGCAAATCCCAGGAAGCGTTGCAGGTCCTTTACAGAGGTGGGAGTGGGCCAATTTACAACCGCCTCGATCTTCTCCGGGTCTGCTCGGACCTGCCCGGTTTCAAAGATGTATCCAAGGAAGGATACTGTATTAGCATGGAACTCGCACTTCTCAGCCTTGACGAACAAGCGGTTCTCCAAAAGTCTCTGTAAGACTAGTCGGACATGTTGTACGTGCTCTGACTGGGTCCGGGAGAAGATGAGGATGTCGTCTAGATAGACGAAGACGAAGCGGTTAAGGAAGTCTCGTAATACATTGTTTACCAGGGCCTGAAACACAGCAGGAGTATTGCATAGGCCGAACGGCATAACCAGGTATTCAAAATGGCCCAGGGGAGTTCGAAACGCGGTCTTCCATTCATCTCCTTCCCTCACCCTGACCAAGTGGTAAGCATTACGAAGGTCGAGCTTAGTGTAGATTGTGGAGCCATGAAGGGAATTGAAAACCGACTCCAGTAATGGTAGAGGGTACTTGTTCTTCACGGTGATTGCATTTAAGCCCCGGTAATCAATGCAGGGCCTAAGGGAGCCATCCTTCTTAGAGACAAAGAAGAATCCTGCTCCTACGGGTGAAGATGAGGTCCTGATCAATCCAGCTGCCAGGGAATCTGAGATGTAACCCTCCAAGGCCTCCATCTCAGGTCGGGATATATTGTAAAGTCGGCAGGTAGGTAGCGGAGCACCTGGGAGCAAATCAATGGCGCAATCATAAGGCCGATGGGGTGGCAGCGCTAGGGCTTTATCTTTGCTGAAAACCTCCGTTAGGTCGTGATAAGCCGTAGGGACTGCGGATAGGTCTGGGGTAACGGGGAATTGACCAGAAACGGATGAAGTCGAGGGAACAGCCGACTGAAGACAGGTGGCATGACAGAAAGCGCTCCAATTAATTATTCTCCCGGTCTGCCAATCCAGGTGCGGGTTATGTTGTGACAGCCAGGGGTGACCCAACACTAGCGGAGATTTGGGTGAGTCAACTATGAAGAAGGGGATGTATTCTTGGTGGTTGCCAGAGACTATCAATCTAACGGGGATGGACTGTAGGGTTATGGAATAGAGATGGCTCCCATCTAGAGCCTGTACTGACATGGGGGAAGAAAGAGTCTCTGCACCTATTCCCAGGGTGGTGGCCAAGGTCTTATCCAAGAAATTGGCCTCAGCTCCGGAATCAATTAATGCCTCAACAGAATGGGGGGTCTGGTCTGTGAACAGGGTTACCGGGATAAGTGTCCTTGTGTGCGGGACCTCCTTGGGGGATGTGGTCGCCAGTACTCCCGCTGCTACTGACGACCCTGGTCTTTTACCCGGTTTGGGCAGAGAGATATCCTGTGTCCAGATCTCCCACAGTAATAGCAATCACCAGAATTCCTTCTCCTCTGCCGTTCCTCTGAGGAAAGGTGAGCCATGCCCAGCTGCATGGGCTCCTCCGTAGATATGGTTGTGGGAGGCAGAGGGAAAGTAGTTGCTCCAGAGGGAACCTCAGGATATTGGCTAGAACGCCGTTCTCTGTCCCTTTCCCGTAGCCGGTTGTCGAGTCGTATGGCGAGATAAATCAGCTCATCCAGAGAGCCAGGTGTGTCTCGGGTGGCCAGCTCGTCTTTAATCCGACTGCTTAACCCGTTAGCGAAGATGTCCCGGAGTGCTTCGTTGTTCCAGCCTGAATCCGCAGCTGCTATCCTGAAATCAATGGAAAAGTCAGCAACACACCGATCTCCCTGACGGAGATTAAGTAGCCATTTTACTGCTTCACCTCCCCTAACTGGGTGGTCAAAAACCTTCATCTCCTCGACAAATGAGGAGTAGGATGAGTATCTGAAACCCTGCTGTTCATATGCTGCCTCCGCCCATGCCAGTGCCTTTCCTTCCAGAAGCCCAATAACATATGAAACCCTGGATCTATCATTAGCATAGGTGAGTGGTTTCTGGTCAAAGACAAGGGAGCATTGAAGGAGGAATCCTCTACATTTTCCCAAATTCCCTGCGTAGGGCTTAGGATCTGGGATGTGTGTCTCTCTTACTGTGACTGCGGGACCGTGCTGAAGTGCGGGTGCGTCGGGAACCGGATGCTGGAGAGGAGCAGGAGGGGTTAATCCAGCGATATGCACGGTTAGTTGAGCCAGCTGAGAGAGTATGGTGTGGTAATTTTGATCCAGAGTCAACATCATCTGCTCATGTCGAGCGAGGCGAGCATTCTGACCTGAGAGGGTTTGTTGCAGTGGGTCCGAGGCGATTTCCGGGTTCGAGTCCGCTGAATCCATTTGTGGCCAGATTGTTCTGTTAGGTTGACGTCAAGTGCGGAGAATTCACATGCGGACTCGGCTTGGAGTTTCAACAATAATTTATTTGCTTCCTTCTGATCCTTGATTCCTTCCCAGGTGGATGCGGAAAACAGGTTCAGTCGGCAGGCAGACAAGCGGGGAGGCAAACCCAGCGGATAGAGAGGCGGGCAGGCAGGCGGGCAGGCAGGCAGGCAGGCAGGACAGCAATCGGGCAAACAGGCAGGATCTCTGACGGGAAAAAACACACAGGTTATCGATCAGGACTACACACAGGGAAGAATCTTTCAGGCCGAGAGTTGTACCGCAGGACGTTCAACAATCTGGCGATGAACAGCAGGCCGGGCGGATCTTAAATAGTGCTGCAGCTGATTGCCAAGATGAAGATCAGTTGTTAGGATGCCAGACACGCCCACCAAGGAACAGGATCACAACAGGTTTACTAGAGTTTACCAGAGTTTGGGCCAGTTTGCACTAGTTACCAGAGGTTTACTAGAGTTTACCAGAGTTTGGACCAGTTTGCACTAGTTACCAGAGGTTTACTAGAGTTTACCAGAGTTTGGACCAGTTTGCACTAGTTACCAGAGGTTTACTAGAGTTTACCAGAGTCTGTAAGAGTTACGTTTGACAGATTTCAGCTTCTTTAGTTTCTCAGCAGGATGGAGATCACCACTTCTGTTCAGTCGATCTATAAAAATCAGCTAAATTTCCTTTTCAGTCCTCCTTTTGTGCCTCTGGGTCCTGCTGACAGACCAGACCTGTCGCACTGAGCAACAAGTTTCTCTCTGATTCTAGCACATCTAACAAACCTCCACTGTTTGACTGCAGAGGGTGTTCTTGTCTCTGCAGACACCTAAACTAACAGATATCCGTTTCTTTCAGGCTGTTTGCTTTTGTTTCATTATCTGAGAACATTTCTGACTTAACTGTGGATGTTTCCTGTGTTTTGGTGTTTTTCTGTGGAGGCTGGTGTCTTCTTTGGTCTTCACTGACTTCAGCCTGGTTCAGTGTGAAGTGAACAGTACAGGTAGAAACCACCCAGATGGTTCCAGGTGTGATGTTTTAATCAGAAACAGTCTGCTGATGAGAAGCTATGATGCTCGCAGACAGATGCATAGTTTAGGTTTGCAAAGCTGCATCTAAACAAACCGACTTCCACAACAATGTTCTTTGTCCAGACAGGCCCAAAGTCGGGGTGTTCAGTCAGAATGCAGAAACAGTCAAGCACAACAAATCAGCACAAACACTTCATATGAAGTCTGAGGCACAGTGGTGGAGGGATGACAATCAGGCCTCATTCTGCAGCTACGGGACTTTGACACCTTGCAGTCGATGGCGGACCCTGAACTTTTTCAGATACCAATGTTTTTTCGAGCCAAATGCGTGCTCATCTGTCTGTATGGTTAAAACTGGGCTGAAACTGGTTCATGCAACAGAACAATCCCAATAAATGCTGCAGATCTTTTACAGTAGGTCTGAAAAACCAAAGAAGTGTTGACATGATCCAGTCATAGTCCAAATGTCAGCCTTCCTGCAGGGGGAGATATGAGCCCTGTGCAGCTACAAATACTGCAAACATCAACGAATAAAAGCAACATGGTGAAGAAGAACGAACAAAACTTCTTCCATGATGACGTTCAACTAATAACCAGAGGTGGTAATTCCTGGTCCAGAAAGTAGAAGTCCTGCCATGTTTCTGGATCTACTTGTACATTTAGAACAGATGTTTTCACTAACAGGCTTGTTTACCTGGTAAATAAACTCTGCTCATTAAATTCAGCTGGTTTGGTGACTGGTTGGAACTGCTGCCGGACTGGACTTTAACTTTCTGGAGCAGGAATGGCCACCTCTGCTAATAACATTGTACAGAAAGCCCCTGCTTCAACTTATACTGTTAGATGTGGTTGTACAACGGCTGCATCGTGGTTTATACTTAGTTTTGATCCTGGTGCAGTTTAGTTTCATAAACAATCTGAGTTTCTTATTTTTACACCAAGAATCTAGTCATTGTCAGAAAGTGCATTTTCTGTGCACTTTCACACAGTTTGCACACAATTTGGAAACTTTATTTTCTGTTGCTGTATCGGGGAGAGTGGGGACAGTTGTAACATTGTTGATTTAACCAATTAGCTTTGAGCTAGACTGATGACGATCCTGCAGCACATGCTCAGTTGACCCCTCCTACTTTCTGAAAGACAGCAACCACTTGCCATCATTCCTTCAGGGAGAACTGAAATACAAGGTTAAAAAAAAGTATTTATTATTATTATGATTATTATTATTATTTTGTGATAGCATCAAAACAGTGTGAATGAAGAACTTTAGAACTACACAGTTGGAATATGCAGCTTCTAAAAGCCAGAGGCACCATGCGCCAAAGCTAATGTTTTAAGCTAGCATAGCTAGTTTTAAGGTGGTCGTCAGGCAGAGGGACGGTTGCAACAGTCCTCATGACCACAGTGGTAAAGATGGGACAAGAAACAAAATATAAGCCAACTTAAAGAATGCAGTAGAGACTATTTTTCACGTCAGGTGGCTCTTTACTTCACATCAAATTGATCTTTAAAGACTTAAACCAAGTTGCAGTGTATTCCTCCTCTTCTGTTCCGTTTTGTTCCAGTAGTATACCACAAGACAGGAAAGAGACAACAGACAGACATGTCCCTCTGTCTGTTCTGTCCTTAGCGGCAGATATAGTCGAGACAGAGAGCAGGACACAGTGTTGAACAGCAAGTTGATATATCCGACACCACCCTGTACCGCATCATGAAAAAGAGAAAGAGGCTAGGAGCAGGAGAGGAGATGAAGTCAGGATACTGGACTCCCCGCAGGGTTTTCGCTAACCAGCAGGAAAGTATCATTGCAGAGTATCTGCAGAAGGCAGCCAACCTAGTCTATGATCTCAGTGCCAAAGAAGTCAGCAAGAAGAAGGTATGAAGCTAAGTGTAGCACTACATGTGTAGAAAGAGGACATGGTGTAGGTCTATGTGAGAGTTTAGACTGATGGGGAGAATGAAAAGTGTATCATGATAAAAAAAAAAAAAAAGGAGAAACTGAGATGTTTAATGTGAGAAATTAAGAGAATTAGGACTTTGGTTTTAGGATTTGCAGTTTCAGTGAATTGTTATTTACTAGGGGTGGGAAAATCGAATCGAAAAATCAAAAATTGGGATTCTTTTGCTTCACAATTTTAAAATTGATTTTTTGGTAAAAAAATCAATTTTTTTTAATAAATAGAAATAATCCTATATAAGTTTTTTGTCTTTTTTTTTTTTTTAAATTGATCTTTCAACTTGTCCTCTTGGGCATCATAGCAGCAGAATGATGGTCTGGCTACTGTGATGATTTTTCCTCTTTGAAATTGAGAAAAATGACGAGCAAAAAAAGTTTTATACATTTAATTTATTTTTAATTTACAAAAATCAGCAATATCAAAGAATTGTGAGAATCACAATTTAAATTGAATCGGCACCCAAAAAATTGGAATAGAGTCGAATTGGGACAAAAGCATATCGTCACAGCCCTATTATTTACCCTTTATTTCTCTGGTCCCTTGCATGGCTTTCCAGTTGGCTACACACCACAAGTTCCCTCAGACTTAGTGTGAATCCTCCGTGGCAGGCCGTGACTGGTTCTCAGGGTTTATGAAACCACACCCAACCCTTACGACACGGCGCCCTCATACTACAAGCCTCACCTGGATCTATTTTTTGAGAACCTTGCAAGGTGTTGGACAAATGCAAATCTGATGCAAATGATGTGTGGAACATGATGAGACTGGAATCTCCATAGCATATAGCTGCCAAACGCAGCATCAGACCGGTGGGGTCAGCAACAACTGGAGAAAGAGGGACGCTTGTGACAGTGGCGTGTGCAGCCAGTGCATTGGGGAACATGATTCCACCTCTCTTTATCTGTCCTTGTGTCCATTTTGAAGATCATTACATTTGTGATGGCCCACCTGGCATTGGAGCAGAAATACCATCAGGGTGGAGGGTTGAGGAAAATTTCCTCCAATTTCTGAGACATTTCCAGCATCACACATCCAGCGTGCACTTTTTGAGTGAGTGCAAAAGTCCTGCTAATACTGGACAACCAGTCCTCACTATCAGAGGAATTAATTTCTGCAGAGAGAATGGAATTGTCATGCTTAGTCGTCCCCCCCCCCCATTGCTCCCACAGGGTCCAGCCTCTTGACAGAGGTGTTTTTGGGCCCTTTAAACGATATGTCATCTCCTTCTGTGATTCTTGGATGAGGAACCATTCAGGCCTAACAATGTCCATCTATGACATACCTGGCGTTGTTAGGTTAGCCCCCCATTGGCTGGAAGACCAGTTGATGTGCAGTCAGGATTTCACGCCACTGGAATTTGGCCTTTTGACCCTGATATGTTCAAAGACTCTGACTTTGTATCATCTTTGGAGACTAACAGACCACTGCCGCCTGTTTCTCCTGTGCACGCTGAGCAGTCAGCTCCTTCCTCGTCTCCACCTGTCCAAGCCAGGATGCCATCTATTTGTCAATACAGCTCCATTAGGAGTCCCCCAATAGCAGGGCCACAAAAAATCCCAGAATGTCGGACAAGTCGCTTAAGTTGGCTATTCTGACAGACACGCCTGAAAAGGAAGCTTTAGAACTTGAAAAGAAACCAAGGAATGAGAAGAGAAAGGCAACAACCTTTCAGAACAGAAAGCACAACAACAACCAACAATCTGGAAACAGTGGCAAGAAAAAGAAAACCCAGAAGACAAAGCATATTGATCAGGACACCAAAGTAGAGGACAACTGCATTGTCTGCTTGGAAAGCTACTCTGAGGTGTGGTTATAATGCTTGCAGTGCAAGGCCTGGGCTCATGAAGCATGTACTGATGGTGGCTCCATATACATTTGCCACAATGTGATACCAATTGTGCAAATATCCCTGCCCAGACATGCCAGGTTGTCCGCGTGTGATAATGTACAGCTTCCCAGAGAAAAACCATGTGGGCTTATTGATGCTGCACAAAGTCAGTAACTCCCGTCAGTGTGTGTATATGAAGGATGTAAGTGTTGCTTTATTTACTGTTGAAGTTGTTCTTATGTAGTGTTTGTCCACCCTTAAATGTTTTTTCTAGTATGGATGGTTTAATACAAACGTTTACAGGAGTAAACAGTTCTTATGTGGCTTCATTCTACGGTGAGAAGCGCTAATATTTCCATTTGAATTAATACTGCATATTTCCTATGTTACTGTTTCTCATTTGTATCTATAAAACAGCTTCTTTATGTTCTATTTAAAGGACCTGTTGCCGTCTGCTTATGATATCCATGACATGGTAAAGGGAGACCTCTTGTGGTCATTTGCCAAATTTTTTTTTTTTTTTAAATTGTGTATTCCAAATAGCTATTTTGCATTAATCACTACTTATGCAGAGTAAATACATGTGTAGTTACTGTAATGTTTATTGTTTCTTTTCAGTTGACCACACACACAGAACTCCTGGAAGGCTGCATTTTTTATTCATACCAAAGAAATTAGACCAGTTATTTCACATCAATGCTGATTGAGTGTTGAGATTTACAGACTAATTTATTTCAAAACTTGAAGTAACAGCATGGTTCAAGGTTTTGCTGTTTGAGGCTGGGTGTTGCTTAAATTATTAAATTAATTTTCATGTTCTTCTAAAATAATACCAGTTTATGCACTTTTGGTAAAGTTTAATACTTCAAAATATGGTTTTTGAAACCTTGCATTTGTCAGAGAGATTTCGGTCAAGCTTATCCGTTTATAAATATATAGTTTAAAAAATGAACAATTAAAATCAAGTTTTATTTGTTACTAAATCAGTGTGGCAACTGTCCCCATACATGATGATAGTAGAGGGTTAGTAGAGGACTGAGAAGAACGCTGCGGTGACGCTGACACAAAACCTGAAACATCTGAATGAGAACATGACAGTTTACATGGTTAATGCCAACATACGTTAGGCCAACATGACATAAATGCAGTGATGATATCCCAGACATACGCACCAAGTGTTCATGGCACTCCAGTAAAATGGACTTACAGGGAGGGGGATAAGATAACGATGAGGAGACAGTCTCTGAAGAGACAGTTTTTATCTCAGGAATTCATCATAAAGAGCAAAATTATGTAGAAACAGAAAGGATGTTGTTGGATATGTGTGTTTTGGATGCTAAAAAGTGATTACGCTCCGATGTTAGTATCTGTTCCCTCGGAGAAACTGACTAGCATATTGAAAAGGAAGCAGGAACATTTTGAGAAGACTTGGGGCCATTTATGGCTGAACCTGTTAGAGGATGACGAGGAATGAAGAGAACACTGCTTTGTAAACACCTTTGTTCAATAAGATCTCCTCTGAGTGGGTTTAGGGATGAGGTAAACTATCAGCTTTCTGCATGGGATCTCAACTTAGGGAGATATTCATGTCTGAAATGCTCCTTAATATTTATTATTTATGTTCAATCTTGTAATTTAAAAAAATGCAATAAATACTGTAAATAAATGAGTCCTTAAAAAGAAAACACACAAAGTGTTTCATCTGGCAGAGTACAGACAGGCTTCATGTTCACTGAGTCAGCATGTAGAATTTATGTATAGACGTATATATGCTCAAAGAAGGGTGATTGTGCCAGAGAGAGGTTTTATTATCCATTAACATACGGCTGGAAATTACTGTTGATTAAAGCAGCTGTAATCAAGAAAAAAAAACTCCTTTTATTTACCACATAAAATATACTTTGTCAGATTTGTTGTCTGCAACTCTAAGCACAAGTTAATCTGCATCTTCACACATTTGACTTCAGAGAGAATAACAGCTTTTACCAAAACACAAGAGAATGCTTTTGTACAGTAAAGATGTTTAACAGACATTAAGTTTGCCTGAAAATGAACAAATTCTAAACTTAAGATCTGCTAAAAGAGCCTAAGCACTTTGACTTTTTATATTTATATTTGCCTTATTCTCAGTGAAAGAAAGATAGAAGCTCATATTCTACTCACATGATGCCTCCTGTTTGTGTCTGAAGTTAAAAAAAACACCTCCTAACATGTAATCAGACGAAGCACATTGCTTTTAAAGTGTGAGACAACTTAGATGAACCCGAGGAAGAGCACAGAATCAGCTTCATCAGCTGCAGGTGTCACAGCTGTTACGGCAAAACGGTGCAAAAACAAAGTTAGAAATGAATCATCCTGCAACATGGAGGTCCAGCTTGGCTCTTTGGAATAAAGATAAACATTTATTTATCCATCACTCTGCTTTATTGCTCGGCTTATGCTCGTTTTATATCTGCTACGGCCCCAAGAGGGACATGATTCTCCCACGATTCGCTGTGGCGACACCTTCAGAAGGACATGCCGAAAGGGAAGCAACATGCTAGTTTTATATCTGTAAACTCGGCTGGATTCTGATTGTCATGCATTTTTTAAGGTGTTTTTTTTTATGGACTTTATTGGTTTTGCATGAATTTCTAGGGATATTTATAGACTCTTTTTTTGTTTATGACTGCAGTTTTGTCTGCAATGACTTGATTTCTTTTCTTCTCTTTCTTCTATTCGCTGATGTAGACTTTAGATTTAGTATTTGTCTCACGCTACAAACATCATATCTGCCCTCTCAGTTGGTTGCTTGTCATCCCAGGACGTAGACGAGGCGCCACATAAGGTGAAGTTGATCGCCGTGTCTGCCTGTTATTTAGCAGTTGGCTACATCCGGTTCCCTGTTTTTGGGTGAAAAAATTAGCAACATATTGGTGTTCTTCGATCGTTTCATTGCCTGAATTGCATATTTGTTTTATGTGTTTGGCAGAAAGATGAGCTCGAGCCGCCCCTGCAGTCTTTCTTTCTGATCTTATGATTCTTGCAGGGATTTTGCTGTTTAGCAGTTTAGAAACTCTGGAACCTGCAAAGTCCTGAACTGTGATTTTGTTGTGGATTGTTTCTACTGACAGCTTCGTCCACATTTCATGTCCGAGTATAAAGAATTACATTTGGCACGAAGACACAACTTTTTACGGAATATTCTGAATTAGTTTGGTTTCCAAAGCAAATCTGAAGCAATCCTGAAATAAATTTAAATCAAGAACATTTCCATAATCTGGGTGAAAATGAATAGAAAAGGCTGCAACGTTCATTCAGTCGTCCTGACTGGGGAAAAAAACCTCAAGCAGGAATAAACAACTGCAGTGGACATCCATAAGAGGACAAGTGGAGGAAGCTCTTCTTATACTTTCAGTTCTGGGAATATATGGGATATTGTATCATATCTGGGGAAAACACTGGTCACTTGTTGGGTTTACTGATTGCAGAAGCTGGTGAGTCCTGTCATTGTAATCTTTGTTTTCTCTCAAAACTGGCAAATACTGATTCCTGTAAACTGTTTTGTGCATAAATGGCAGTTTTTTTTTTCTTTTCCCCATCATTAGCATTGGTCCTTTCTTTAGAACTTGTCTGGAAGCATGTTTTCTTTTCGGGTCAACAGGAAAAATAAGACCATGGCAACATCAATGCTTCATATCCTCGAGTCATTTCTGAGGGAAGAAAGTTCCAGCAGTGATGGACGACAGGCCCGTCTTCTCTTCTATCCACTTGTTGTAATTAGTAACCCTGGCATAAACACCAGGTCGCTGTACAGCCGCACAGCCGTCACCCCAGCTGATAACCCCGAACAGGAAGAACCTGTCGCCAGCCTCACACACCAGCGGTCCTCCTGAGTCGCCCTGTGGGAGAGACGAGCAGCACTGAAGCAAACCTGCGATGTTGAACTGAGCTGAATTCCTGATCAGACATGTTCACATACCTCACAGGCATCCTGGCTCCAGTCAGGGCGACCGGCACAAAACATGTTGTCGGTGATCATGTTTCCATAATAATCTTTTTGTCGACACACGTCGTCAGCGATGAGGTTCACCCGAGCCTCTCTGAGGAACTGAGATATGTGCCACAGACCTGGAGAGAAGCGGGATGGTTAAATCGCGTTTGCTGCGGTTAAATACTCAGCTGCCACATGCAGATAACATGCAGATAATATGCAGATGACATGCAGATAACATGCAGATGACATACAGATGACATACAGATAACATGCAGATGACATGCAGATAACATGCAGATAACATGCAGATGACATAAAGATAACATGCAGATGACATGCTGATAACATGCAGATAACATGCAGATGACATACGGATAACATGCAGATGACATGCTGATAACATGCAGATAACATGCAGATGACATACGGATAACATGCAGATAACATGTAGATGACATGCAGATAACATGCAGATGACATGCAGATAACATGCCAGATAACATGCAGATGACATGCAGATGATATGCAGATAACATCCAGATAACATGTAGATGACATGCAGATGACATACAGATAACATGCAGCTGACATGCAAATAACATGCAGATGACATGCAGATGGAATGCAGATAACATCCAGATAACATGTAGATGACATGCAGATGACATACAGATAACATGCAGATAACATGCAGATGACATACAGATAACATGCCAGATAACGTGCAGATGACATGTAGATGATATGCAGATAACATCCAGATAACATGTAGATGACATGCAGATGACATACAGATAACATGCAGCTGACATGCAAATAACATGCAGATAACATGCAGATGACATGCAGATGGAATGCAGATAACATCCAGATAACATGTAGATGACATACAGATAACATGCCAGATAACGTGCAGATGACATGTAGATGATATGCAGATAACATCCAGATAACATGTAGATGACATGCAGATGACATACAGATAACATGCAGCTGACATGCAAATAACATGCAGATAACATGCAGATGACATGCAGATGGAATGCAGATAACATGCAGATAACATGTAGATAACATGCAGATAACATGCAGATGACATGCAGATAACATGCAGATGGAATGCAGATAACATGCAGATAACATCCAGATAACATGTAGATGACATACAGATAACATGCAGCTGACATGCAAATAACATGCAGATAACATGCAGATGACATACAGATAACATGCAGATAACATGCAGATGACATGCAGATAACATGCAGATGGAATGCAGATAACATGCAGATAACATGCAGATGACATGCAGATAACATGCAGATGACATGCAGATAACATCCAGATGACATACAGATAACATGCAGATGACATACAGATAACATGCAGATGACATACAGATAACATGCAGATAACATGCAGATGACATGCAGATGGAATGCAGATAACATGCAGATGACATGCAGATAACATGCAGATGACATGCAGATGGAATGCAGATAACATGCAGATGACATACAGATAACATGCAGATGACATACAGATAACATGCAGATAACATGCAGATAACATGCAGATGACATGCAGATAACATGCAGATGACATGCAGATAACATGCAGATGACATGCAGATCTGCTGCACAGCAACGACGCTTTCTTCACCATGTTTCTCTTTCCCATATCCAGCGATTTCACAGGTGATTCCTGGGAGGAGTCTCTGCTGAGGGGGGGGCAAGCAGACGGTCTTCACGGAGCTGCTCTCCTCTGCACACTTTCCATTCCTGGCCTTCAGCTTCAGCAGGGCTGCAAAACAGACACCAGGAGGACTGATTTACTGAATCACATAAACGCTGAGATCAACTTATGAAAGGAAAGTCTTGAGAGTTCATAAATTCAACGTCAGGATAATAAAATGCTCAGTGTGTGGGATGCAGCGACACCTTGTGGCAAAAACTGCAAACTGCAACCAACAGTTTCCTCTGAAGCTAAACCAGCTGGCAGGTTGATCCTCTGGTCTAACCTGGCATCAGAATTCCTCCATTTTTGTCGACTCGATCAGACCTGGACTTCATTATCATGCCGTTCCTCTGGGTCTAAAGATTTAGATTCTGCTTTAAGTGTTGCTGATTTGGGCTTCCAGATCATTTTGGGCCAGATCTGGGGCAGAACTTACGTCGGGTCTGGGCTGGTGTCTTTAGGCCCAATGGACCATTTCTGATCAGTTCTTCCAAATCTGATCCGGCTCTAGGTCAGATGAAAAATCTCAAGTAATGATTTATCTTGCCCGGGTCAGACCCAGATCTGGCCTGGATCTCCTGTGAGTTTTCTGCCCACTGAAGGCTCTACCCAGCAGGTTGATGCTGCTCAGTCAGCCGCTGTCTGGGCTGGTTTTGACCAAACTTTGCTTTTGTAATGACCAATGATGCATTCATTACAAAAGAGAAATCATAATTTCCATCTTCTAACTAAAACGACTGCCAATGAGATTACAAAGAAACATGACTGATTCAGCATTATTAGCTCCTTTTCCCACAGATTTATAAATGTTGATGTGAATTTGTTGTAGTTTAGGTTGTTATACTGGTATTGTGTCGGACTATCCCGCTTGTCTGTGGCTCCTCAACTAAAATGAGTTTGGTAATATTGATCCAGACCAGAATGGGATCATTGACATTAATCTGCCCTGAATATGAAACATAAATAAAATCAAATTAAAAGATCAAATGACCCCGCCTCTCGCCTGAAGGCTGCTGGGATAGGCTCCAGCTCCCCCGCGACCCTTAATCAGATTTACCGGTTTCAGAAAATCAATAAAAGATCAAATAATCAACTTTTTCAGGGTGTGTGTGTGTGTGGTCGTGGTGTTTTTGTAGAACAAAGATGTGTTCGCACCAACGTCATTGTTGAAGTTTCCCTCGCTGTTGTCGAAACCTTCGTGGATGGAAATGTCCTCCACCCTGAAAGTTTGCTCCGCAGCCGGGTCGCTCTCATTCAGGGCGTTTTTTCCCAGAATGACGGAGAAGCGGCGTGCTTTGGTATGAGATCTGAGATTACAGAATAAATGATGACATAAGTTTGGTCTCTCTTCTCTCAGCACCTGCTGTGATTACAGTAAATGACGTCAGTTCCTACCCATCGGGGAAGCAGTGGGCGGCCGTGAGGACCCAGCAGGCGGCGATCAGACTGCCCCCGCAGCGGAAGACCTTCTCCTTGAATTTGCTACGCCAGAATATGGCGGCAACCCACGGGTGGGATTCCACAGTGGCAACTGTTCCACCCACAATCTTCATCTGCTTCCTTCTGGTACGCTGACCACATGTCGGCCCTGCAGCTGGAGGATTACACCATGTTAAAACGCAGTCGGGGGAAAAAAAAGAAAGTTTGATGATGAACTTACTGGCTTGTGGTGTGATCGGTGCGGGGGAAGGTGCAGCTGTGACTGGGGATGAAAGACGTGTTACACGCATGAAACATGCTTCTTAAATCTGACTGAGCTTGTTCCAAACATTCTCAATCTGATCTGAGCAAAAAAACACAAGTGCACATTTAACCCTTTTAGTTTGTATGGAAACTCATTCCTGCCAACAAAATAATAAAATAATCAAAAATATTGATTGAAAAAAATCTCCAATTATTAAATGAAAAGTCAAAATTATGGGATAAAGTTATGAGATATTTTATTAATCTTATGGAGTCTTTAATTATGATGGTACAGAAAATGCAGGAGGCCAAAAGAATATGTCTTATGACTTTTTCTTTTAATTATGACTTTTTATGTCATAATCAAGACTTTTCTTGCATATAGAACTTTTATTGTCATTGTTTTGACTTTTTCTTTCCATTAAGACTTTAATCACATAATTGTGACTTTTTATCTCATAATTACAAACAAGTTATAATTAGGACTTTTTCATTTTAATTATTACTTTATCTCATAATTTTTATTTTAAATCCTATTCTTATGTCTTTTTTATTTCATAACTTTTATTTAAGTTTTTATCTTATAATAACTTCATCCTAATTTTTTATCATTCATTATTGTCAATATTGTCATAATTATAACATTAAATTTCTATTAGGAATTTCAGTCTAATAAGTATGAGATTATTTGTCAATATTTCTTATTTACAAGTCTCAGAAACAGGCTTCGCTTCTGTAAATACAAGATGTTTTCTAGTTTCAGAGAGAAAATACTTACAGGCCTGAAGTCCACAGTGTTGAATTTGACAGTACTCCCACACCAGCTGCTGGTTTTTCCAGACATAACACCACGGACGGCGTCTGTAGTGAAGATTTCTAAAGGAAAACGAGATATCCGTTACACTACTCCTACATTTCCGACGCTGCAGTGGATGTGAAGGTTTTGTAAAGTTTAAAGCCCTGAAAACATGTTTATTGCATGAATATATAATGGGATAAACTGATAAAAACTGGCTGGTATGAGATTCATCATCACAAATCAAATGAAATGTAACAGAGTTTCATCACCTCACCTGAAACAGATAAGATAATCATATCTGGGAAACCTCAGAAAGGTTTAGTTGTTATAAAGAGCAGAGCTTTGGGGGTTTGGTTCGGCCTACAAGTCCACATCTGACCAACGATCCCACATCTGGACTACGAGTCTACATCTGACCTACAAGTCCACATCTGACCTACGAGGCCACATCTGGAATACGAGTCCACATTTGGCCTACGAGTCCACCTCTGGCCTACGAGTCCACATCTGGCCTACGAGTCCACCTCTGGGCTACGAGTCCACATCTGACCAACGATCCCACATCTGGAATACGAGTCCACATCTGGCCTACGAGTCCACCTCTGGCCTACGAGTCCACATCTGGCCTACGAGTCCACCTCTGGCCTACGAGTCCACATCTGGCCTACGAGTCCTTCCTAATTGCCTCTGCTGTGTCCTCTATGCTTATCAGTCTTATTCAGTTCATCTGGCCTTCTGCCCATCTTGTCATGACTCCCAGCCTACGTAAACACTCTCCAGTCACTTCCCCTCTGCCAGATTATCAGCAGACTAATGTCTAGTTGTTGTCCAGCATTCTACGGATTGTCTCCTGTTACCAACCCACCTCTTCACATCCCTGGATTTCTCTCCTTGCCTTGCCCACAACGGACACCTCTAGCCTCTTGGATTTTCTGGACACAGACCCTTGCATTGTCTTTGGACCCCCCGAGCCTCGCCTATCGTCCTGGTGAAGTACTTCATCTGCTATATAATCTTGACCTCCTGCCTTCCACCTGAGCTTGTCTCTAGAAGCTGGACTCTCACAGCTGCTCATTTCCCAGGATTGATCCTCTGCCAGATTGATCCTTGATTCCTCATCCTGGAATAAACTGTTTTTTGTTCACAGCTCTTAGTGTGTGGGTGAACTTCCGGGTCCTCATAATAACCCATTACAGTATAATCTGGCCACCATGGACCCGTCGTCCACACAGGAGTGGAGCTCGTGTAGTAAAATCCATAAACAAACTGGAGTGTAACATGCAGGAAATGATGACTATGTTGTTCTCATTCAGGGTGCCATCATCTCCACAAAGCTTGATCTCAGAAATGCCTATCACCTTATCAGCATCAAGACAGAGATGAATGGAAGACTGGAATCAACACCCTCACAGGGCATTATGGGTATCTAGTGATGCCTTTCGGCCGGACTAATGCTCCTGCAGTCTTCTAGTCTTGTAACCAACTTCCGAGATTCCTGGGCTTTGCCTATTTTTATAGCAGGTTCATTAGAAACTACAGTTCCATCGCTTCACCTTTCACATGCTCTTACTTTGGTTTATCTGGAACACAGAAGCTGACCAAGTCATCTCTCACTGAAAGGAATTATTCACCTCTGCACTTGTCCTCCATGCACCAGATTCTGATCGCTAGTTTATTGTTGAAGTGGATACCTCTAACTCAGGAGAATGTGCCATTCTTAGAGGTTTTCTTATGGCAAGACTCATCCATGTGCTTTCCTTTGTAGAGGTTTCTCCACAGCTGAAAGGAATTATGGTGTGGGGGATTGCGAGCTCCTGGTTGTTAAACTGGCATTTGAGAAATGGAGGCACTGGCTGGAGGGAGCTAAGCCCCCATTCATCATATGGACAGATCACAAGAACCTTGAGTGCCTAAAATCAGCCAAGAGACTTAACCCAAGACAGGCTAGATGGTCCCTGTTCTTTAGTAGATTTAACTTCTCTCTGTTCTACATACCAGGAACCAAGAACACAAAGCCAGATTCACTCTCAAGACTTCAGGAGGATCCAGAGGAGGGACGAGCAGATGGTCGGAGTAACTAAATCCTTCCCCAGTCTGTGTGGCTGGGGGGGTCACCAGACTTGGTTTGGGGAGAGAGAGAGAGACAAAGGACGCACACCAGCAACACCTGATTCCTGATAACTGTCCCAAGGATCACCTCTTTGTACCACAGCACCTAGTGCAGTAAGTACTGTCACTATGTCATAGTCCCGTTTATTTTGTCACCCAGGTGAACAAGATGCTGTCAGTGGTGCAGGGTTGCTTCTGATGGGGAATCTTGGTTCAAGACACCAAAGAGTTCATCGCTTCATGCCATGTCTGTTCCCATGCAAAGTCTTAACAGCAACCACAGGCTGGTTTTCTGCGACCACTCCCAATTCCACGTCACCCATGGTGACCAATAACTTTTTAGTAGTTCATAGTTGACCTTTTCTCTAAAATAACTCATTTGGTCCCCCTGGTCAAGCTGCCATTATTTAAGGAACTTGGGGAGATCCTAGCCCATAACCAGAGGTGTTCTGGTTACATGGACTTCCTATTGACATAGTCTCTGACAGAGGGCCGCAATTTGTTTTCCTAGGTTCTGGAATTCTGCAACCTCCTGGGTATCCAAGTAAGCCTTTCCTCTGGGTACCATCCACAGATGGATGGGCAGACAGAGCAGGTCAACCAGGAGGTGGAGACTAAGCTCTGCATGTTGCGTGAACAAGACCCCTCTATGTAGTTGCAGAACCTTCCCTGGGTGGAATATGCTTCTTTCCCATGCCACAGGGCTGTCTCCGTTCTACACTGTTTATGGATGCCAACCGCCTATCTTCGAACTACAGGAGAATGCTGTCACAGTGCCCTCTGCCCTCGCAGAAGCACTGAGATGTCAGCGAGGAGGGAGGAGAGCTCGCTGTGCCCTATTGAAGACTTCTGTGTTGTATTCCTGGGCTGCTAATCATTGGCAGATACACTGGTGTATCAAGTGGGGCAGAGGATGTGGTTGTCTATCAAGGACCTTCCCCTTTGTATTGAGAATCACAAGTTGGCCCCTCGCTTCATTGGCCCCTTTCCCGATAACCAGGGTGGTTAACCCTGTGGCAGTGTGTTTTCGTCTGCCTGGGACCTCAGAGTCTGCCCTACTCTTCATGTCTCCTGTATCAAGCCTGTCCATTTCCAGTTTTGATTGAGATACCTGCTACGTGTAGACAAGGCCTCAGTGTTTCCCCACAGCAACCCACCTGACCCAGATCTGCAGCCCATTAACAGGCAGGTGCCAAAGAGGACAAGACACTGTTGGAGAACCTTTTAATTTAAATCAAGTGTGTTGTATAAGGGAAACAGTAAAACCTGCAGGATGGGAGGGTTTTCATCCTTAAATGGGCCTCTTTAAGGCAGTAGTCCATCTCCGTTCAAAACAGATCCAGAAGAACTTTGCATTGTTTTTCACCGACAATCCGTCCAACACAGCGTACCTGCAGTAGTTGTGCCGACCAGAGCGGATGTCTGTGGACAGGTAACGCCGTCTGGTGTCCGAATCCCACCTCTCACACGTTAGTCCGCTGACTGAAACAGACACCTTTCCTCTGTAGTACAACCCAATCCCCTCGTAGCACTCATCGCTTTTCCCTACAGGAGCAGCAAGACACCGGAGCCTGATTCAAATATTAAAAACATACATCAAATCTGGGCTGCAGGTAAGTTTCTTACCTTTTTCACAGTTTCTTCCTTCAAAACCATCAGGACAAAGACAAAACAGATGCTCACCAGTGCTCACCGAAGGGACAGAGGTGCCACCATTAAGGCAGATCTCATCTGTCAGATGAAACGATTCCCGTCACGCTTAACGTTTAAAAGTGCAGTCTTAACGAACGTTGAGTTGCTTACCTGGACTGCCAGAGGAGGAGAAAATAGAAAATCTTTTGTCTCTTTGGTGTTTCCAAAAGCCCTGAAATGTGACGAAAAAGACAGAGAAACTTCTGAGTCAGAACATATTCAGAGTTTCAGAGCAGAGAAGATAAAAAATGTCTTACAGCTTCGACGGTTGACAGAGCTGCCAGCGCACACATGAAAACATCCAAACCTCTCATGTTGCTTCACTGCAAAGGTTGAAATCAAAACAGACTTCGCATGAGCGTGCTTGCAGAGCGCCGTGTGGGCGCCTCCTCGGGGTTTGGTCTGCTTTGTCTGCTCTGTGCTGGGAGGACCAAGAGCTCTGATTGGCTCGCAGCTGCTTGACAGCTGGCCGGCCCACTGGAAGACATAGCTGCATGCAGGCGACTGAGTCATTGCTGATCCACATCAACTCACAGGAAACAAACTTTAGTGCCAGAAGATGGCCTGCAGCTGCCGGGGCGCTTTACCATGTAAATAACTGATTTTTATCTCAGGAAAATGCATACAGTGAACATTTCCAGTCACTATCATCATTTGCCAGTTATCTAAAATAAGCATCACATGGACATAAGGTCACATTAACAGATAATGAATGAAATCAAACATTTTCTTTTAAATAAAGCAGAAAGTGTTCTGAACTAAAATACTTTTAATGATATAGTTCCCTGTGTGTATGGGCTTACCTTTGCCCTGTTTACCCTCTGTCATTGCCATGGCAACATGTGTGATGGTGGGATGGATCCTTCCTGGAGCCTGAACTTCCATATTAAGCAGCGTGGGATCATAGACAGAGAACAGAACAAAGGAAAGACAACATCCGAGTAAAAACACCTTCAGAAGCCCTGAAAATGTTCCTGAGAACCAGTTAAAGAAACCAGTTTATCAGAGACAAACTTGTCGAACAATAAAGCGTGTGGAGGAGTAAAGACGCTTGTTTGTACAAAAAGCCTCACAAGCATTATTTTCTGTGGCATTTAGTGACAAGTTGTGACTCAGTTTGAGGATATTTGTGTTGCTCCTTGAACGCCACACTTTGATAGCCTGACTGTAGCTGAAGTATCACGATGGATGGAGTCCATCCACTGTGTCGTCTTCATGGTCTCATTTTCATGTTCCGGAAGAACAGAATCAGATCAAATCTAATTCATTTTCATTAAGTTTATATACACTTACAAGGTAAAGCACATTGCTTTCATATCATTTCTGAACTGTATGTGCTCATAACAACTTCTTTTAAAAGCTTTATTCAAACTGACATTCATTGAACAAAGAGTAACAAAAAATAACCAGTTCAGTACAGTACATAACCATAATTAAAGATAAATAAAATTAATACAGCAAAAAGAATAGATAAAAAAAATAACCATTATAAAAAATCTGTGACAGACTACAAATAATTTACAATATATAGTATCAATAACTTTGTGACAGTTCATTCAGAACCTCGGAATAAATATTAATTATTGAAGCACATTTTTTTATTTTTAATCTGTTTTGTTGGCTGGTTAGGATGTTGCACTTTACTAATTTAATTATGACCACCAGGGGGCATCTGTCACAATGCACAAGGATGACACGTTCCTTGTTGGTCTGGGTTGTTTATTACTTTAAACGCGGAAATAACTGTTTGGGTTGACTTGTAGGTGTGGTTTTCTGAAACAGACATATAATACACAATAAAATGTTATCTATACATACACTGCTAAAAATAAATAAATAAAGGAAACACCTAAACAACACAATGTAACTCCAAGTCAACCACACTTCTGTGAAATGGAACTGTCCACTTAGGAAGCAACACTAATTGATAATCAATTTCACATGCTGTTGTGCAAATGGAACAGACAACAGGTGGAAATTATAGGCAACTGGCAAGACACACCCAATAAAGGAGTGGTTTTGCAGGTGGTGACCACAGACCAGTTCTCAGTTCTCTTTCTGCCTGATGTTTTGGTCTGAATGCTGGCGGTGCTTTCACTCTAGTGGTAGCATGAGACGGAGTCTACAACCCACACAAGTGGCTCAGGTAGTGCAGCTCATCCAGGATGGCACATCAATGCCAGCTGTGGCAAGAAGGTTTGCTGTGTCTGTCAGCGTCGTGTCCAGAGCATGGAGGCGCTACCAGGAGACAGGCCAGTACATCAGGAGACGTGGAGGAGGCCGTGGGAGGGCAACAACCCAGCAGCAGGACCGCTACCTCCTTCTTTTTGCAAGGAGGAACAGGAGGAGCACTGCCAGAGCCCTGCAGAATGAGCTCCAGCAGGACACAGATGTGCATGTGTCTGCTCTGTCAGAAACAGACTCCATGAGGGTGGTATGAGGGCCTGACGTCCACAGGTCGGGGTTGTGCTTACAGCCCAACACCGTGCAGGACGTTTGGCGTTTGCCAGAGAACACCAAGACTGGCGCCCTGAGCTCTTCACAGATGGAAGCAGGTTCACACTGAGCACATGTGACAGACGTGACAGAGTCTGGAGACGCCGTGGAGAACGTTCTGCTGCCTGCAACATCCTCCAGCAGGACCGGTTTGGCAGTGGGTCAGTAATGGTGTGGGGGGGGGCATTTCTTTGGAGGGCCGCACAGCCCTCCATGTGCTCGCCAGAGGTAGCCTGACTGCCATTAGGTACCGAGATGAGATCCTCAGACCCCTTGTGGGACCATATGCTGGTGCGGTTGGCCCTGGGTTCCTCCTAATGCAAGACAATGCTAGACCTCATGTGGCTGGAGTGTGTCAGCAGTTCCTCAACACCAAGGCATTGATGTTATGGACCGGCCCGCCCGTTCCTCAGACCTGAATCCAGCTGAGCACATCTGGGACATCATGTCTCGCTCCATCCACCAACGCCAAGTTGCACCACAGACTGTCCAGGAGTTGGCGGATGCTTTAGTCCAGGTCTGGGAGGAGATCCCTCAGGAGAACATCCACCGCCTCATCAGGAGCATGCCCAGGCGTTGTAGGGAGGTCATACAGGCACGCGGAGGCCACACACACTACTGAGCCTCATGTTGACTTGTTTAAAGGACATTACATCAAAGTTGGATCAGCCTGTAGAGTGTTTTTCCACTTTAATATGAGTATAACTCCAAATCCAGACCTCCATGGGTTGATACATTTGATTTTCATTGATAATTTTTGGCGACATAGTGGTTCGCACTGTGGCCTCACATCAAGAAGGTCGCTGGTTCGATCCTTGGCTGGGGCGAGGTTTGGTCAGTGGTCTTTCTGTGTGGAGTTTGCATGTTCTCCCCATGTATGCATGGGTTCTCTCCGGGTACTCCAGCTTCCTTCTACTCTCCAAAGACATGCGTGTTAGGTTAACGGGTTACTCTACATTGCCCATAGCAATGAGTGGTTGTTTGTCTCTGTGTGGTCCTGCGATGGACTGGCGAGCTGTCCAGGGTGTACCCTGCCTTTCGCCCTAAGACTGCTGGGATAGGCTCCAGCTTTCCTGCAACCCTTAATCCGAATAAGCGGCTCGGAAATTGAATGAATTTAATTCATTTAGGTCTACAACGTGTTACTTTAGTGTTCCCTTTTTCTGTTTGAGCAGTGTATTTAGCTGTTGCAGCACTTCACAACCACTCTAAGAACAGAAATAAACATATCCAGGTAAATACTTCTACATCATACAGTAGCAAACAAAGAAATGAGAGAATACAATAAAGATAAATAAGTAAATTACTACGTCCTGGACCGGGGCCATGTTTTTACATGGTGCAACAATGGCAATATCAGGCCTAATAATTACAATATTAAAACAGGTCATCTAACAAACTTAAATACTCACTTGTTGGATGAACGCACACAGACTTGACAAAGAAAAAAAATAACAAAAAAAACAGGAACAGTCATTCGCTGTCTTCTACTAATAAAGACAGTCCTTCAGCTGCTGCACAACGTGAATCAGCTGCATTCCTCTGACACTGAGAGTGCTGTGGCTCCACCAGCATCAATAAGCCTGCCAATAACGGCACTCTGTGTTACATGATCAGTTGTAGAGATTTAAGTAATAATAACTTCAATCCTCCCTCTGGGAGGAGACCCCGGGGAAGACGTGAGGGTGAGGAACTCGATCATCCGGGAGGAGATCAGAGTAGAGACACTGCTCCTCCACATCGAGAGGAACCAGTTGGGGTGGCTCGGGCATCTGGTGAGGATGCCTCCTGGACCTCCCTGGTGAGGCGTTCCAGGCACGTCCCTCTGGGAGGAGACCCCGGGGAAGATGTGAGGGTGAGGAACTCGATCATCCGAGAGGAGATCAGAATAGAGCCACTGCTCCTCCATCCTTCTGGGTAGATGGATGGATAACTTCAATCAGAAATAACTTAAATACTGGAGGTGAGTTTATAAAATGTACATTTATGTATATGAAATTTTCCTAATAGAATTTAAAGATTGACTAAAGTAGAGTTTTGTCTTTGTAATCGAAATAAGTGATGATATTCTTCTTTTCTAAGTTTATTTTAAATGTTGTTTTACATTTATATACTTCTCAAGTTCTCAGTAAAAACAACATAAAACAGGTGAGTTACATTTTCAGGTTCAGTTTTACAGAAGGTACATTTCCTGTTGATGTCAAATTTTAAAATATACGTGTTAGAAGGGTAAATGTTCTGTAGAATTTTTAAAGGCAATCCTCTGATTTTGTTTGTGAATCAAACTTTAAAAGGAGCAAGCCAAGGCGCCACTTTATTCACAAAAACAGCATCCTTTCATAATAACTTCTGATGTTGTTGTTTATGAGGCGGTGACGTCATCGTGACGTGGTTTCAGGTTTCAAACTCCAACCCAACTTTTGTCCGGAATAAAGATGGAAGCAGGTACACCAGGTGAAAACGCATCAAATATGAGAACAAATATGTACTTTAGCATCCCGGAAGTCTCCAAGTGTGGATCCTGCTCAGCTGATGCTGCCTTCAGGTACCATCGGATTTATCAAATATCCTTTTGGTGACAATGAATAAATGATTTTAAGGGTTTTAGTGATCTGAAGTCAAGCATACAATCAATTACAAACTGAAAAAAGTAAAAACTAAGTAAACAAAGAAACATGACTGACGTGAAGTAAACGTTTTAGTCTCGTAATCTAAGTATGAGTACTTTATTTTTCTGTTTTCTTTTTGCTTTTACTTCTGTGTTTGTATTCTCAGATAATCTCGTTTAGACAAGAGAATTTATTTTTCAGTTATTTAAGTTGTTCTTTCCCATATTTTGCTTCTCTGCCCCCACTGTGTCGTGTTTGGTTGTCAGGGATGAACAGATGGTTGTTTAATCAGAAAGAAACAAAACATTTAGTCTTTTAAAAGTTCTTAACATACAGATATTTTAAAAAAAAACATGCTTGAAATTCAGTTGTTAAATTAAATTTTATTTATTTATTAGGAAAAAAAAAAACCTCCTTTTCCTTTCAGTCATGGGGCGGCTCGTGCTCGTGCTGGATAGATGTAAATGTGTTTATAATTAACAATCTCTGTAATATTTAATCATTCAACAATCATTCATGCTCCACAACAACAAAGTGAGAAATGCGCGAGCATTTTGAGGAGTCCTACAGCAGAGTGTGTGTAATTTCCGAGCAGCCGGTGAACGCACCAGCGCGCAGTGAGAGCTGGATGAGGCTTGTCCGCGCGAGGCAGAGCAGGCTGGAAGGAGAACATGGGGAACGCTGACAGCAAACTGCACTTCAGGAAAGCGGTGATCCAGCTGACCACCAGAACCCAGGTGGGTTCGGGTTCCTCCGGAACCAGGACGCAGTTTCTGGCGCAGCGCTGCGTTTGCGCTCAAAGGAAAGCTGCGCAGAAAACTCTCCAGTCCAGATGGCAGCACGCAAGGTGCAACCTTATCAGTTTCCCAACCAGAATGAAGCTGAACGCAAACATATGTGTGGAAAGATTCATGTTTTCCCGCCGCTACGGGGTGAGGCTCGCGGGGTGAGGCTCGCGGGGTGAGGCTCGCAGGGTGAGGAGTGCGGGGTGAGGCTCGCAGGGTGAGGAGTGCGGGGTGAGGCTCGCGGGGTGAGGAGTGCGGGGTGAGGCTCGCGGGGTGAGGCTCGCAGGGTGAGGCTTGCGGGGTGAGGCTCGCAGGGTGAGGAGTGCGGGGTGAGGCTCGCGGGGTGAGGCTCGCGGGGTGAGGAGTGCGGGGTGAGGCTCGCGGGGTGAGGCTCGCAGGGTGAGGAGTGCGGGGTGAGGCTCGCAGGGTGAGGCTCGCGGGGTGAGGCTCGCGGGGTGAGGCTCGCAGGGTGAGGAGTGCGGGGTGAGGCTCGCAGGGTGAGGAGTGCGGGGTGAGGCTCGCGGGGTGAGGCTCGCGGGGTGAGGAGTGCGGGGTGAGGCTCGCGGGGTGAGGCTCGCAGGGTGAGGAGTGCGGGGTGAGGCTCGCAGGGTGAGGCTCGCAGGGTGAGGAGTGCGGGGTGAGGCTCGCGGGGTGAGGAGTGCGGGGTGAGGCTCGCGGGGTGAGGCTCGCAGGGTGAGGCTTGCGGGGTGAGGCTCGCGGGGTGAGGCTCGCAGGGTGAGGAGTGCGGGGTGAGGCTCGCAGGGTGAGGAGTGCGGGGTGAGGCTCGCAGGGTGAGGAGTGCGGGGTGAGGCTTGCGGGGTGAGGCTCGCGGGGTGAGGCTCGCGGGGTGAGGAGTGCGGGGTGAGGCTCGCGGGGTGAGGCTTGCGGGGTGAGGCTCGCGGGGTGAGGCTCGCGGGGTGAGGCTCGCGGGGTGAGGCTCGCGGGGTGAGGAGTGCGGGGTGAGGCTCGCGGGGTGAGGTACAGCCGTCAGCAACAGGTGTCCTGAAAGCTCAACTAGACATCAGTCCTGTTCCAAACACTGACGCAGATTCTTCGTCTCTGAAAAACTCGGTAGTTTTTTTCTCATGTAAACGGAAGAAAACCGCACATTTGAACGCGTGTTTCTGCCTTTGCGTGTTGTTTTCCCACCAGTGGAAAGACTGATGAGTCACCTGTCAGAGGCAGAACATGTGAGGGTCATGCTTGTGTGGAACGAGACACACAGATAAATGTGTGTGTGTGTGTGTGCTTCCTAAAGATGAAGCTAAAACCTTCTGAAATGTTCCTTTTGTTGATGTTTTGCCTTGTTCTGAGATGTTGACCACTGTTCACATGGTTAGTTTTACACTGTGGAAGCTCCACATGCAGCAGGTACGTCCTCCTGCTGCAGCTGTGGGACGGAAACCGGATCCCAGCCCTCAACCTGGTTGTTTTGGTCAAACTGGACCAGTGCAGTAAATCCAACGGTTGTTGGTTGGTGGAGGTCTGGACTCTCTGCAGGTATTCAGTGATGGGAGTCGGGTCAAAAAGCTGCCAGTTGGTCTGTTTATCAGGTATCAGGATCATGTGAAACGACAGGAAATTAGTTAGCTGTTAATTCCGCTGCAGATTTATTAAATATTTAATGTCATTTTGCTGAAATACAACTTGGTTTCCGTTATATTTCCACACCATCGTGCAGAAAACACGCGTGTGTTCTGATGTTTCCCTGCAGCCCGTCGAAGCCACGGACGACGTCTTCTGGGATCAGTTCTGGGTCGACTCTTCCATCGCCGTCCAGGATATATTCGCCCTGGTGCCTGCAGCTGAGATCCGAGCTGTCCGAGAGGAGTCTCCATCCAACCTGGCAACCCTCTGCTACAAGGTGAAATAGGTGCAGGATTGTGGGTTTAATGAAACTTGCAGGTTCTGGTCTGGATGCTTCAGGCTCCGCAGGAAGTCTGGTTTCACACGTTGGACGCCTGGGAGTGACTTTCCAGCTGCTTTTGTCCATCCTGGATACAGCTGGACACCAAGGAATTCAGATGTTTGTTGTTCCCACGCTGGAGTGCAGAGGTCGACTCACTCTATGTCAACCAGGAACAGATTTAACCAGAAAAATATGAAGAAGAAAAAACTCTGCATGAGGAGATGGATGCGTTTATGTTCCTGATGAATCTGGTTTGAAGTTTTTTGAGAGAAAAGGAGACATGCTGCTGTTCCTCTCAGGCGGTGGAGCGGCTGGTCCAGTGTGCCGACTCCGGCTGTCCCTCGGAGAAGGAGCGTCAGATCGTGGTGAACTGCACCCGCCTGCTGACCCGGGTCCTCCCCTACATCTTTGAGGATGCAGACTGGAGGGGCTTCTTCTGGTCCACCATCCCCGGAGCCAGCAGATCAGGGGTAAAACTCTCATATCTGAACTGTTGCTGCACTTTTCCTTGTGTTAGAATCATTGATGGGAAATCAGCTGCCAGAGGAGTCCTGTCTGCCTGCAGACAGTTTGTAGAGCGGGACCTGTCAGCTGATGTTCAGACCCGACTCTGCAGAGTAAACCAAGGCCGGTGCTGAGGGGACAGAAGCCAGATCCCCCCTCCTCTCTCTGTCTGTCCGCCGACGGCTGCTGGGTCTCTGGTTACCTGGTCAACAGGGGAGCGAAGTACAAACACTGCCCATATTGTGCGTCCCCCTCCCCTCCGCCGGTGGTTGAATTAAAGCGGGATTGAATGTCCCGTAATGAAAGTGTTGGACTGCAGAGAGCTGCTGCAGGTGGAAGGCTGCTTCAGGTCAGGAGCTTTCTGAGGAGGAACACAGAGATGTCTGTTAACCCAACGTCTTCCTAAAATGTCAGGAGAAAAGAAAAACGAGACTCGGTCGAGCTGAAAGGAGGAGGACGTCCTCGTGACATCACCGCCGTTTGCTCCGCGTAGGTCCGACGCGTCCCTCCTGCTGCCTGACCGGTCTGACTGTGTTTACATGTTTCTGGTTGTTTGGATCGCCCCGTTGAATGATGTCATGTGTGTCAGGCATCCAACCGGATGCAGCTTACCTCCAGCTTCCCGGTAGAAAGGAGCCTTTTGGGCCCTCCAGGGCCGCTGTCCTGCAGGTTTTCATTGTATCCCTGCTCCAACACACCTGGCTTGCATTACAGCCAATGAAGTTCTGCATAGTTTGAGTCAGGTGTGTTGGAGCAGGGATATACTGAAAGCCTGGAGGAGCGACGCTGGACACGCCGACTTTAGGAACATAAAGCACCGCGTGAACGTCCCGGGGCCGAAAAAAAAGATTTTTATCCGTAAAACCGAAGAAAGGTTCGGTGTAACCCTAACCTGTGTTCTTGTTTTCCAGTGTTTGGATGAAGACGTTGATGCAAACGAAGCTCGTCCGCTGGCCGAGTCGCTGCTGTTGGCCACCGCTGACCTGCTCTTCTGCCCAGATTTCACCATCCAGAGCCACAAGAAGAGCAGCGCGGTAGGTCAGAGCAGAAACTCCACAATCTGAGCAGATTAATGAACTTTAAACAGATAGTTAATACGCGTTCATATCAAATGCAACTAGTCGGTGTAAACACAGAGTGTGATGGATGTATTTCGCCCCCACCGCGTCGCTCCACGGGGGACGACAACTCCTCCACATGAAGCAGGAAACCGCAGCAACTCTAAAGAGGTCAGCAGCTCCAGGTAGCGCCGTTATCACCTTCATGTAACCTTCCCGGTCGGTAGTTCCAGTTAATGACTGACGGGGAGGGGGTGGGGGGGAGGACGGGGGGGGGGGGGTCGGGGGTGTTTGAACAAGGCGGATGCTTCTTAACTGAGCTCAGCAAACACTGGAGCGACTGGGAGCTGATGACATCACTCCTCCATTCCAGAGGAAAAGGCCGGCGGCTGCTGCTGATTCCCACCTGCCTCTGTGACTTATGAGGCGTGAAACACACACACACACACACACACACACACAGCAGATGGAAGCCAGGTTGCACTCTCACTTCCCCGTAGTTTTCTGGTCTTTTGGAGGTCAGAAGATGTTTCTGAGGAGATTATCTGCTGATGTGTTGTTAAACAAACTGCTTCGGTGACTCCTCGCTGCTGAACAGATGAACTTTCCAGGAAAAGTGTTTACTAGGAGCTTAAACTAGGAGCTGGTGTGTTTGGTTCAGCCACTGTTTCTCAAATGGTTGTACGCATACACCTGGGGGTACTTACAGGCATTCCAGGGGGTACGTGAAAGTTTTTTAAAAAATATATTTTTTTATGTTTTCTTTAAAACATCCTTAAATAATATAAACATAATATATAAATATTTAATATATTCCAATGAATGTAAGTTTACATTGATAAACTGATTTACACCATTTCATTCCTCCCAAAAATCCCACATTTCGAGGTGAATTGAACGCCACCGTCGCCTTGACAACGCAAACAATGGAGTCCTGGTAGAAGCGTATAGTAGAGATGTGCAAAACACAATTAAAGTTTAAAAGGCCAAACACAAATGATAAAATGCTGTATTTCGTGTTTTTTCTGAACCAAAAGTACTTTGCACCTGTTAGGTGAAAAATATTTCACAAGGTTGTAAAAAAGGTTGAGAAGCGCTGGTTTAAGCCAGGGAGCTGTGGCGTGTCGCGGCGTGACACACTGTCAGCTTACGTATGTAAAACAGCTGCAGCACCTCCTCATATCTGTGCAGAAAGCTGCCCTTATCTGCACCGAGGTGTCACATGCAGATATTTTTAGTGGAGTACTCAACTTTGTGTGAGTATGTGTGAACACAGTCCCACTGCTGGTTTAGACCTGTTTTACACCCTCACTGGACACTTTACCAGGTCCACCTTACTGGTACCGGGTTGGACCACATTTTCCATTCAGAACTCCTATAGACTCAGCAAGCTGCTCTGCTGGATGTAGATCTGGTGACTGTGGAGGCCGTTGGAGGACAGTGAACTCATCGTCATGGTGACGTGAGCTTTGTGACATGGTGCATCATCCTGCTGGAAGTTTCCATCAGAAGATGCTACACTGTGCTCAGAAAGGGACGGACATGGTCAGCAGCAGGACTCAGGTAGACTAGGGGGTTAAACCATGTCATGTTGGTACTAAGGGGACCAAAGTGGGACAAAAACATGGATGGATCCATGTTGTCATGATGTTTCCAGCAGATTCTGATCCTACCATCTGAATGTGAGCCTCGGGATCCCCCCGCAGAGTTGGCCAATGTGGCTGGGGAGAGGGAAGTCTGGGCTTCCCTGCTTAGGCTGCTGCCCCCGCGACCCGACCCCGGATAAGCGGCAGAAGATGGATGTATGGATAACTTGTGCATACTCATAAAAAGCTTGGATGTTCGTTTAAATCAGTGCTGTTACGAGAAGCTGAGGTGGAAACCTGCAGAAGCAACAGGAAACGCGTCCAAGACCGTCGCGTCAGTGCAGAGATGACGAGGAAACAGATGGGGGGGGCGGTACCGACGGCGTGTGTTGTGCACAACTCACCTGAGTTATCTCAACAGTTCCCGTGTTTTAGTACACAGATGTTGTATCATCGTACAGCGACTATTCAGTCAGAGATGTCTGAGTGGAATCCTGAGGTAACGAGCGAACAGCACAGCTGGCTGCAAATCCTTCCAGTTTCAGGAGAGATTCCTGGCTTGTGTGAGTGGGAACTAGGTGGTCTGAAGAGGTTGCATCTCTGGACATCAGTGGGTTTTAAAGTTCTGGTTTTCTGCAGGACACAGCCGAGGACATGCGATCCATAGACAGCTGCGAGTACATCTGGGAGGCCGGGGTGGGCTTTGCTCAGTCGCCTCCACCCAACTACGTCCATGATCTGAACAGGTGAGACTCCGGCACCCTTTCAGCTCAGACTGTTTGCCCTTTGGGTTTTCTAAGCTGCTTTTGTTTGCTTTATGACGACTCACTAAACTTTGTTCAAGATCAGGAAACATCTGTGAGCAGAAACACCGTATTCCTTTTACAGAAATACCTGAAAAACTACCCAGTTTATTTAGCAGTTTTCCTTTTAAGCAAAGCCGGTCATCACCGTAGCTGCAAATGTTCTAGAAATTTTAATAACTTAACGTAACTGCAAAACTTCACAACTTTAATCTCATTCTTCTGACTCCTTTAGACTCCACAGTGACTTTTATCATGTTCATTCCTGAAGATGTCGCAGTGTCTTGAGGCTGAGAAATGCTCTTCATAAGATATTTTCCATCCTGGAGCATTGCTTTACGGCAGCATTTCGCTTTACGGCAGCATTTCGCTTTACAGCAACGTGTCACACGGCAACAACAGGAAGTCGACGCAGAAGCCATGTTAGAAAACACAACGAGGCAAAGAAAGGCACGAGGACATGGTCAGAGGGAAAGTGACACATAAGAACAATTAACATTGGACTGACTTTTACTGGCAGGAGAGAGCTTTGAAAAGAGACAGGATGCAGGACGGATGCAGAATTAGTCCTCATTAGGGGGCGCCAACATGTAAAAATCTTCATATGAACATATTAAATCAAATCAAAGTTTATTTATAAAGCACTTTTCATACAAACAGTATCTGTATGTGTGTGTTGTTGGGTGCTTGTATGTATTTTAAGCAAATGATGTAATAAGTTGAGACCCCAGGAAGAGTAGTGACTGTGAACTGAAGGCAGCTACTTGGGGATATGATAAATAAACTAAGTTTTTGACATAAAGTAGTTTTTTTTGGCACATAGATCGTAAAACAGATGGGCGGAGCCTCTGTGATGTCACTTGTAGGTTTCTGAAGAGCTGAACTGAAGCTCATTGGGCGGTTCCTACCGTCGCCATCTTGGCAGCGTCATGCATGTCGTCACTCCCAGAAAATACAGAAATGGTCAAAGAGGTGGAGCTGAGAGGGGGGGTTGTGAGCGTCATGGTGGATGATTGACACGTGTCAAACTTTAAATTACCTGTAGCTTAGCGTTAACTGAGCTAACCAGATAACAGTGCTCGGCATGTTAATGCGTGCTGTTAGCCAGTTAAAAACAGTGTTTGTGCTGCACTCTACCTGTCAATCAAAATAACACGCCCCCAATTATGCTGAATTTTAACATTAAACAGGCGAGTTAGAAAAAATGCACTCCCCCCCCAAAGTAGTCATGAAGGTAAACCTGACCTATTAAACATAAAATGTGTTTTGTATCAGGCTGTAAACATGTTTATTGCTGCTGAAAACATGTTTATTTCTGCTGTAAACATGTTTATTGCTGCTGAAAACATGTTTATTTCTGCTGTAAACATGTTTATTGCTGCTGAAAACATGTTTATTTCTGCTGTAAACATGTTTATTCCTGCTGTAAACATGTTTATTGCTGCTGTAAACATGTTTATTTCTGCTGTAAACATGTTTATTGCTGCTGTAAACGTGTTTATTGCTGCTGTAAACATGTTTATTGCTGCTGTAAACATGTTTATTGCTGCTGTAAACGTGTTTATTGCTGCTGTAGACATGTTTATTGCGCTGTAAACATGTTTATTGCTGCTGTAAACATGTTTATTGCTGCTGTAAACGTGTTTATTGCTGCTGTAAACATGTTTATTCCTGCTGTAAACATGTTTATTGCTGCTGTAAACGTGTTTATTGCTGCTGTAAACGTGTTTATTGCTGCTGTAAACGTGTTTATTCCTGCTGTAAACATGTTTATTCCTGCTGTAAACATGTTTATTGCTGCTGTAAACATGTTTATTCCTGCTGTAAACATGTTTATTCCTGCTGTAAACGTGTTTATTTCTGCTGTAAACATGTTTATTCCTGCTGTAAACATGTTTATTGCTGCTGTAAACATGTTTATTGCTGCTGTAAACATGTTTATTGCTGCTGTAAACATGTTTATTCCGCTGTAAACATGTTTATTGCTGCTGTAAACGTGTTTATTGCTGCTGTAAACATGTTTATTGCTGCTGTAAACATGTTTATTCCGCTGTAAACATGTTTATTGCTGCTGTAAACATGTTTATTGCTGCTGTAAACATGTTTATTCCTGCTGTAAACATGTTTATTCCTGCTGTAAACATGTTTATTGCTGCTGTAAACATGTTTATTCCTGCTGTAAACATGTTTATTGCTGCTGTAAACATGTTTATTGCTGCTGTAAACATGTTTATTCCGCTGTAAACATGTTTATTGCTGCTGTAAACGTGTTTATTCCTGCTGTAAACATGTTTATTTCTGCTGTAAACATGTTTATTTCTGCTGTGAAGTTGGTCTTTTTAACATGGGAGTCTATGGGGATTTGCTCTGTTTTGCAGCCCCTAGTGGATGAAGGAGGAACTGCAGTTTTATGGATTTCCGCATAGGCTTCACTTTTCACACACACACACAAATACACACACCCTCTATCCTATATTTGCTGTCTTACCTCCAGCTTCTGTATGACTAAATAACATTTTAGCATCGTCTTGTTTTGTTTTTTTCAGAACTGAGCTGCTGAAGTTGCTTCTCACCTGCTTCTCTGAAGCCATGTACCTCCCTCCTTCCTCTGACAGCAAAGTCTTCAACCCCTGGGTCTCCTTCTTCTGCTCCACAGAAAACAGGTAAACAGCTGACTGGTTTTTAAATTTTTTTCCAGTTTAACAAACTGGAAACAAAGAAACTTATTTCTTTTGTTTGACTCCTAGTTGGATTTTAATGTGCACTGTTTAATGAGGTAAACTAGCTCCAGTTTGAACAAATAAGTCTCAAAAACCTTGTCTCCTGATGAATCTATAAGTTGTAATGACCCAGAAACTTGTTTTCATGCTGGTAATTCTCATAAAGAATGCCGTAAATGGCCGACAGCCATTATTACATTGAGCTAATGAGTTAACTGGTTTTATCTTAAGACAAAAATAGTTTTTTCTTGATATTGACAAACAAGTCTTTTCTTTGATAAACGTCAATAACCGAATAACTCAACTTGTTCTTGTACTTTCTGACCAGTTTAGGCAGATTTTTATCTTCTGCTCCTGTAAAAACCGAGCAGGTCATTGTTAATTTGGCAGGAAGCTGAATCTAGAAGCAAAATCTTAGCCAGTTTGGAGGTTTATAATGAAAAAAAATCCGGTGTTCATCACCAACAAGCAATTTTCTAACAAAATATCGCTGTCTGACATGACTGCATAAGAGCTCAACTGCTGTGGACAGTACGTGCGTTTCCATTAAACCTAGAATTGTGCAAAAAAAAACTAAATATCGCAATAAAAACCGCCAATAGAAACACCTAAATTTTGAAAAAAAGCCTGAAATTTCACTAAAAAGTTTTTATGATTTCATGAGGTGGTTTTCAGACGCTTCAATTTGGAAATTTATTGCAAAACCACTTTTTTTTTTTTACGTTTACGTGTCCCGGACGTGTCGTTGGGGGTCATATGACCAGTTCACTTCCGGTTAAGATAACGTGGTATGGAACAAACAATAATGAATTTCAGAGTTTTCAAAAAGTTGGAGCAAATTCTTCGTAGCAAGTAGAAAACCCTGAAATAACGTGGCTACCTAGCAATTCTCGTAAACTCTCGTCAGCTGGACGATATTTTACAAGAATTGAGGCTTATGAGCTAAACTCTGTTCAGTGGAAACATCTGCGAATTGCTATTGTTGTTCGTCGAAACATACAAATACAGAAGAAACGCTCCTCGATGTCAGCTCATCTATTTATTGATAGTCGGTATGGTTACATGATTTTTTTTTTTTTATTCGGAATTATTAATTCGGAATCAATGTATTCTCCTACGAGTTTACATGAAGACAATAATTCAGAATGAGGGTTTACATGAAACACTTAATTCCTCTTTAGAGCGGCGGGTTGGACAGAGGGTGCACGTGACGTATGACGTATACCGGGAATAAAAAAAGCTCTACTTTTATACAGGATTTAAACATAAAGGAACTTGTAACTCCAGCTGTTGGATCGGTAGATTAGAAGGACGAACAGGGAAACAAATGCTGTATTTAATGAAGTTGTTATTTAAATATGTGGACTTGTATCTGCCAGTTTGTTGCCTGGCATGCAGTACTGTGCATGCAGTAAAAGCAGAGTTTACATAAAGACTGCTTTTAGGTCATTATTCCTGCATGCAGGTGAAATATAAAGCTTCTCCTCTGAGCCTGATGCAGGCGCACAGCTCAGCCTTTTACCAACCTCCGCGTGTGTTTACCTGCTTCAGACATGCCCTGCCGCTGTTCACCTCCCTGCTCAACGTGGTGTGTGCCTACGACCCTGTGGGCTACGGCATCCCGTACAACCACCTGCTGTTCTCCGACTCCCGGGAGCAGCTGGTGGAGCAGGCGGTCCAGATCCTGGTCGTTACTCTGGAGCACGAAGCTGGAACGGCGGCAAGCGCCGCCCTGCGGGCTCTGGACGCCTCTGCATCGCTTTCGGCTGACGAGGGGCCGGAGGTAGCACCAGAACAAAGTTATTTCTGTTAAAGTTAGACGTTGGGGTGATAATGGTCTCTTTTCAGGAAGCGGCACCCGAAAACCTCTTTGTGAATTATCTCTCCAGGATTCACAGAGAAGAGGTATTCCTGACCTTCCTTCTAACAGCAAACAGGGTGACAACGGTGGGAGGTTTACGTGTCCTCTGCTCTTCTTCACCAGGACTTGAGCTTTGTTCTGAAAGGCCTGGCTCAGCTGCTCAACAACCCTCTGATCCAGACTTACCTTCCTCGATCCACAAAGAAGATCCAGTTCCACCAGGAGCTGCTGATCCTGTTCTGGAAGTTCTGTGACTTCAACAAGGTAAAGATCTGCAAGTTTCCAGAAAATATAGCTTCAAACATAAAAACAAAACAAACAGTTGTTGTTTCGTGTCATTTTCCAGAAGTTCAAACACTCTGCGTCTGGTTTTTAAGTTTGTCGGGTCGGGATTTCTTCTGGTACTTTGCAAAACTGCTGGACTGGCATGTCTTTGATTATTTTCAGTCAGTTTGAGTCCATGTCTATGGAGTTATTTTTTTCCATTTAACCTTTATTTATAGAGGTAGTCCCACTGAGACACAAAGTCTTATTTACAATATAAATTCACTTAAACGACAAAAGTAGGCCAGGCATCTGGTCAGGATGCCTCCTGGACGCCTCCCTGGTGAGGTGTTCCTGGGAAGATCCAGGACACGCTGGAGGGATTATATCTCTCTGCTGGCCTGGAACCATGGATGGATGGCTGGCTGGGTTTTTTTTGTTAAAAATAATACAAAAGAGAAAAAAGTACAAAAATGTATAAATAAAAAATGTCATTGTTTTTGCACAATGACACAAAATGGATCCAAATAAAGCAGAACAACACTAACTACATACAGAAAATTCTAACCAAAACAAATTAAATGACCGCAAGATATTCAAATTGACCAGGAAAGGACACTTTATGTAAATGAAGCTATAAACATAAATCATCGTTGCTTGCACAAAGATAAAAATGTATTTAAAACCCTCCCTGTCCCTGATTAGTTCAACGTTTTACAGGAAAAGTCTCGTTCTATGGAGAAACTCGCGGATCTGCTGTGATGTATATATTATTTATTTATTATTTATGGGATTCCTAGACTCAAACATTTCTATTTATATGTTTTTTGTATTCTAGAAGTTCCTGTTTTTTGTCCTGAAGAGCAGCGATGTGTTGGAGATGCTGGTTCCTATCCTTTTCTACCTGAATGATGCCAGAGCAGATCAATGTGAGTCCGTGTGCATGTGTGTGTGTTTAGGATAAACTCGTATGCAGCTGAAGTCTCCAGCTGTTTCTGTTCCTCTGCAGCTCGGGTGGGACTTGTGCATATCGGCGTGTTCATCCTGCTGCTGTTGAGCGGAGAGAGAAACTTTGGGGTCCGTCTGAACAAGCCGTACACTCTCCGGGTACCCATGGACATTCCTGTTTTCACAGGAACACACGCTGACCTGCTCATAGTGGTGAGAAACAAGCGCTCTCCGTCATGCGATACGAGCACTTCTTGTGTTTTACTTCACCTCTTTATTTGCACATTTTTACTTTAATATATTTAAATGATTAACTCTGCAAATATCAGCTGCATTTGTTTGTTATATTTTATCATCATTAGATATTTCATAAAATCATCACCTGTGGACACCAGCGTCTCCATCCTCTCTTTGACTGCCTGCTCACCATCATAGTGAACAGTGAGTCTCAAACGAAATGCTGCCCCCTGCTGGTGGAGTGGACTGACTGCTCTGCTTTCCCACAATTCTGTTTGTCTCCACAGTTTCACCTTACCTTAAAAGCCTGTCCATGGTGGCAGCCAACAAGCTGCTCCACCTACTGGAGGCCTTCTCTACACCCTGGTTCCTCCTCTCCGCCCCCCAGAACCACCACCTGGCCTTCTTCCTGCTGGAGGTCTTCAACAACATCATCCAGTATCAGTTTGATGGTGAGAGAAAAGACGTGGACACTTCAGCGAGAGACTGTTCAGGACACCGAGTGAATCTCCTCCACAGGTAACTCCAACCTGGTGTACGCCATCATCCGTAAGAGGAATGTGTTCCACCAGCTGGCCAACCTGCCGACTGACAGGGCGTCGATCCAGAAAGCTCTGCAGAAGAAAAAGGCAGGGATTTCCAGGGTTAATTCTACAGACAATGTGTCCATGGAGGGCTCCAGACCTGCCGTACCTGCTGAGCCAGGAACACTAAAAGCCACTTTGGAGGCCACCCCAGGTAGGAAGTCAAAGTACTCCAAGGTTCGAGTTAAAAGCAGTCAATCCTGCAAACATTCCCTTAATTTGTCTGAAGTGGGAAAATGGATCATTATGAAGCTGAAGTTTAGAGTTAAATGAAAACTGTAAACTGATTCAGAAACAGAATTAAAGATAACTAAAAAGGTCGAAAGACTGACTGACTGTATAGACTAGGGGTGTTGAACTGTAGTCCTCGAGGGTCGGTATCCAGCAGGTTTTTATGGTTTCCCTCGACCAACACACCTGATTCAAATAAAATAGATCCAGCAGCTTCTTGTCAACCTATTTATTTATTTCAGTCAGGCGTGTTGGAGCATGGAAACAGCAAAAATCTGCAGGATATCGGCCCTTGAGGACTGGAGTTTGACACACGTGGACTAGAGAAACATGTGGTAACTATCATTACAACTAGCAATTACTAATAAGGGACACATGCATAACTTAAAGATTATGCAGCTGAGAAACAAAACAAATAAAAAGTGGAAGAAATGCAAATAAAGGCCACAAATCAGCATTAAACTAAATATTAATAGCCTAAACATTGGCTGCAAAATAAAAAAAATTGCTTAAAAAACACAACAAACTCAAAGGAAAACAAAACAGAAAATACTGAAAAATAAACACAAAAAGTAGAATATCAAAAAAAGGCCATAAAGTTTTTATATGACACAAAATATGGACCAAAACAAGATGCAAAACAACCATAACTAGACCCTGCCAAGATGGTGATGGTAGGAACCGCCCACCGAGCTTCAATTCAGCTCTTCAGAAACCTACGAATGGCGTCACGGAGGCTCCGCCCATCTTTTACATACAGTCTATGGGCGTGACAGAGGCGTGTAATCTGTAGGAGGGACAGTAATGTCTAACTGACTGTCTTCAGCGTAGATTTTGTTTGTTTCCATGAACGGAGCATGTAGATAGCGAATCAGAGGGGGCCCAAAGTGGAGCTTTGTGGAACGCCACGCAGCCCACAAGTCCATAGTTACCGTCCGACACAGAGTCGTACCTGTCTGTTGTGTTTCAGTCATCACACTGCTTTGCATGTTTCAGGAATTGATAAGATAACGGAGAAGTCTCAGGTAAGTGATGATGGGACAATGGTTGCTGTGCCACGCTGTCAGTCTCCGCAGACACCTGCCGACAGCAGCACCATTGCCGCCGACAGCAGCGCCATCGCCGCCGCCAGCGACACCGAATCCAACTCGGAGAGAGACCACGAGGTATTACGGACGCCTCCTCACCTACACTCTGAGTTCACTTGTTTCTTTCTGCCATTCAAGTGTTTTAATCCATCATCAGGTGTACTACACACCGTCAGAGATGTCACGGAGTCGAATGTCAAGCGTCTCATCGTCTGCAGCGTGGAGCGCTAATCCAGACTGGGTGAGAACAAGGCCGCCCATTGCCTGGCAGTATGAGATGGTTCCTGTCATGTGATACCTCCATTGTCTGTCCGTTCTCAGATGGTGTCCTGGAAAGCCAAACTTCCTCTGCAGACCATCATGAGGCTGCTGCAAGTGCTGGTCCCTCAAGTGGAGAAGATTTGCATTGACAAGTAAACGCAGAGATTTAATAGTTTTTATAGCAACGTGTAAAGCTGGATGTAGAATCCCAATCCGTTCCATCCCAGTCTACATCCAGACATGTTTTTCCAGGACAGCTGCAGCTGTCAGATCAGGATGTATCAGTAGAGAGTGCAGCGCAAAGGCCAGAAGAAGAAAACAGGAGTTACGACTGACAGAACAATGTAGAACTAACACACACTTCTGCTGCTCCTGATTGGACATTACCTTCAATTCAAGCTCTCTGATTGGTCGAAAGTTTGAGCAATGTATGCCTACTTAGCAATTAGATTGGAACGGATGTCCAAATGTTTTACTATCAATCGGTGTTACTGGTCAAATATGGAGAAAAAACGGATTTACTTCCTGGTTCCTGCGCGACCAGCACGGTGGCGGCAGCATCATGCTGCGGGAGCGTCCTTTATGGACAGAATCTGGCTTGTTGGTCAGATTTGGTGTTAAAAACTGATGAATCCTGGAGGAAAAGCTTTTTTGTCTATGTTTTTGCACTAAATCCAATTTTATTTTGCGGAGTCGTTCACTTTCTCTTCATCTTCATCACGATGGAAGGGTGAACGCTGATGTGGACCAGAAGCAACACACATGCACAGAGGAACACACACTGCTTCGAGGATGTAAATAAAATAAGTTTTTTCATTTGGAAGTATTTGCACACTCGGAACCGGCAAAAAGAAATTAGCTCAAATGTTAAAAATGGCCTTTTGTGCATAACTTAACTTTATTTAAAAAGCCCTTTAAAACAACCAGAGTTGAAACAAAGTGCTGTACACAATCGGCCAAAATAAAAACAGAATAAGTGACGTAGACATGCAGAGTCCTGTGTGGGTTACATTTTACTGACCTGCACCGAACCCGATAGGATGACCACCCGGTTCTCGGCGGATATCTCCCTGTGAAATCCAGACCTGACCCACTAAAGGGATGTTTGTCTCACTTCTGTGCCATTCAAGTCGGATGAAATGCAGCGTGAGGTTCAGACAGAGGTCGCTTCGACATAGATCGCATGTCTGTTCAATGTGGCCTCGCTCTGATTTAAAAAAACCAATCTGCGTCATTCAGACTCATTAAAAAAAATCCGATATGAGTCACATCTGGGTAAAAAACGGGTGGAAAATAGAATTTAAAAAATCAAATATCTGGATTTTTTTGCTTCACAGCTTTAAAAATCTTTTTCTTTTTTCTTTTTTTTTGTTAAAAAAATAGATTTTTCTTTTTTAAATAAATAATTTTTTTGTCATTCTTATTATTTTCATTGATCTTTTTACTTGTCTTCTTGGGCATAATGGCAGCAGAATGATGGTCTGGCTGCTGGGTTGTTTTTTCTTTATTGTAATGAAGAAACATGACGAGCAAAAAGGGGTTTTTTGTTGTTGTTTTTAAGTCTACAAAAATCGTAATATCGATTTTAATATCGATTGTAATATCGAGGAATCTTGAGAATCGCAATTTAAAACGAATCGGCACCCAAAAAATCGGAATCAAATCGGGACGAAAGCATATCGTCACAGCCCTAGTGAAAAAGTCGTCCAGGTATCGGATCCTGAGACGGAGCTCCGTCCTCCAACTGGACAATGACCTCAAAGCTGAAGCGAGACGTAAACGAAGGAAGGTGACGTCAGACCTCCGTCTGATGAGCAAACTGAGGAAAAACGAATGAAACAACCGTCTGACGGGAAACATAAGACGCTTCCGTTAAATAAAAGCATAACGTCATAAACTTTTTAATATCCGCAGTTTTCTGCAGCTTGTTCTCAAACAAACTTGACACATTCAGGGGGTTTGATCCCGATGGCTGTTTGTCGTCCTCAGGGGTTTAACTGATGAGTCTGAGATCCTCAAGTTCCTGCAGCACGGCACGCTGGTCGGCCTCCTGCCCATCCCCCACCCCATCCTCATCAGGAAGTACCAAGCCAACGCCGGCACGGCCATGTGGTTCCGCACCTACATGTGGGGCGTCATCTACCTACGGTAAACCCAGCTGAGTCGATCATATGGACGTCGCTTTATCTTTCCTGCTGTCTTATCAGATGTTTTCTTCTGTTGCCGCAGCAACGTAGATCCTCCGATCTGGTACGACACTGACATCAGGCTGTTTGAGATCCAGAGGATCTAGACGAGCTCTTCATCACCTGGACCGGCCAGTCAACACGTCATTCACTCAGCCGACTTCAGCACAGATAGATAACGTGGCCATGAGCGTCTTCCCGCGTCCAGCTCAGCCGGGAGACATTCACTGAACGTTCATTTCTCACTTTAGCCAACAGTAGGAGGAGGAATGCTCCTCTCCTTCACACATGCAAGGCTCCCAGATACTTTGTGGTTTGTCTCATTCAGCCTGAAATAAAACCATGGATATGAGTTCAGTGTTGAGACTCTGCTTTAACATGTAGAGGAGATTTAATCCCTGAAAGTTAACAGAGTTTAAAGTTATCTAACCACAAGTCCATATCCAGAAGGTGATCATCCGTGTGTTTGGAAAACATATTCATTTCTTTTCCTTTAGGAAATCTGAGCAGTAAAAGCCAATAATTTCTTCTCATGTGGATTTCAGTGCATGAAGCAGCAGGTCAACTCACATCAGTGATGTTTAATCTGAATCTGCTGAAAAGCTTCATCGCCTTCTGCTGCTTCCATTTAAAAAGGTTAAGAATTGGCAGTAAAGCTGGTTTTAGGTGGAAAAACCTGATCAGAGGTGAGTTTTATCATCTAGAATGTCGAACAAGTTCATTCACACAACAAATGAAAACGTCCTGAAGGTGGCAGGAGCAGAAAACCATAATAATGTTAAATGTTTGAGCTTCAGGACACAAAGAAAAGCTTTTTCATGGCCATGCAGAGAAAACAAGACTTTTAGTTAAGATAACCTTCCATCTGCAACACTCAGATTATTTATTACGTCCACTTTTAAAACCACAGAGGAGACGTCTTCATCGGGGTCCTCGTGGTTCTGCAGGAGGACACCTGAAGGTTTTGACTGATTAGACTATTTTTATGCACAAATATGAAAATATGTCAGCATGATTCCAACACTGTGGCCTCGATCCTCAGCTGGGAGGGACTCAAACGGTGGTCTTTCTGTGTGGAGTTTGCATGTTTTCGCCATATGCATGGGTTCTCTCTAGCTTCCTCCCGGACATGGTTGTTAGGTTAGGCGACCCTTGATCGGATTAAACGGTGCGAATTATGAATGATTCCAACATTTTGTGGTGAACGGTGTTATCTGTCAGTCAGAAACACACACATTCAGCTACACATTAACTGTTTTTAAGCAGCGAACCAGTTCATCCACAGCAGGTAGTAAACTTGGACCAGTTCTTGGCTCATCTGCTGCTGAACCAGGTTTTCACTCGGTGTCCTGAACAGTTTTTACTGACGTGTCCACGTCTTTTCTCTCACTGTCAAACCAATACGATGATGTTGAAGACCTCCAGCAGGAAGAAGAGCTGGTGGTGGTTCTGGGGGCAGAGAGGAGGAACCAGGGTGTAGAGAAGGCCTCCAGGAGGTGGAGCAGCTTGAAAAGCTTTTCAAACCATGAAAACATGGAACCGTAAAGGGAATCAGCAGTTCCTGTAGTCCGCCAGCAGGAGGCAGCATTTCAGTCGTGATGCTGCAGAGAGGATGTCCTCAGATGTCTAACGGTGATGGAATACAAGAAATGAATGCAGAAGACATTTGCAGAGCAAATCTTTTAATTAATTCTATTGTTTATGTGAAAACAGAAGGAATGTGATGGAAAAAGACTAATTTTTTCAGGAAATTTCAGGTGTTTTCTGTCTAAGCGAAAATACAGATTCATGTAATTCCCATCAGCTATATTCACATGAGAGTTCAAATAAATGAAGATAAATGATCTCTGGTTTCTGCTCCTTCCTGAAGAGGAGGCTGTGGAGGAGGATGATCAGCTCCAGAAGTACTTTTAAAAAGTCTAAAGAAGGGGTAGGCAACTCCAGTCCTTGAGGGCCACAGTCCTGCAAATGTTAGTTTCTCTGCTGCAACACACCTGATTCAAATCAATGGCTAATCAGCAGCCTTGTGCAAAAGTTTGATGTCAAGCTCTGCACAAGTCTGCTGATTAGGTCTGATGTGTGCCAGGTGTGTTGCAGCAGAGAAACTCCTAACATTTGCAGGACTGTGACACTCGAGGACCGGAGTTGCCTACCCCTGATCTAAGGAATATAAATTAATAGATTTTTAAAAAAATTTTAAAAAAACACCTTTAGATTTTTTTTTTTATTAAACATTTTACTCAAAGTTAAAGATAAAGGTGTGTCCTAGTTGTTTGTGGATGGGTATTTATTTAAAAGGTTTTCATTTATTTATCGTTGATTCTTCTATTTCATCATATTGACTGTTTATTCATTTATTATTTATTTGTTTACAACTCAGACGTGATTATTGACTTTGCAGGTGGGCGGAGTTAGTAGTTACGGTCCCTGCCCACGTGACTTTCAGCAGGTCTCCTGCCGTCTCCTAGCAACCCGACACGCTGCGTGACGCCGCTGCGTCCCGGACTGAGCGGAGCCTCTGCAGCGGGGCAGACCCGCCGCTTCTCCCATGGAACCGACCGCAGAGTGAGCCGAGGCGCCGCCATGAACGACCGGTACCACCGGGCGGCCCGGGACGGCTACCTGGACGTCCTGAGGGAGGCGAACCGGAAGGAGCTGAACGCCCCGGACGAGGATGGGATGACGCCGACCTTATGGGCCGCTTACCACGGCAACCTGGAGGCGCTGCGGCTCGTGGTGGGGAGAGGGTGAGTCTTCCAGAGAGGGTCGGGTTAAAACTACTGAGAAAGAGATTTTTATTTTATTTATTTATCTTTTCAAAGAAACCTTTTTTTTCCCCTGCAACTCTTTAAAACTCGCGAGATTCATGTTAAAACTACTTGGAAAGAAATTTTTATTTTATTTTATTTATTTATTTATCTTTTAAAAGAAACCTTTTTCCCTCCATCCCTTTAAAACTCGCGAGATTCATGTTAAAACTACTTGGAAAGAAATTTTTATTTTATTTTATTTATTTATTTATCTTTTAAAAGAAACCTTTTTCCCTGCATCCCTTTAAAACTCGCGAGATTCATGTTAAAACTACTTGGAAAGAAATTTTTATTTTATTTTATTTATTTATTTATCTTTTAAAAGAAACCTTTTTCCCTGCATCCCTTTAAAACGCGCGAGATTCATGTTAAAACTAGGAAAGGAATTTTATTTATTTATTAATTATTTTTTGTTATTTATCTTTTAAAATAAACATTTTCCCCTGCAACGCTTTAAAACTCTTTAATCAGTCTTTCCAGCAACCAGTTTTTTCCAGCTCGTTCTAAATGTGTCTGCAGAAACATCTCCGTCCTCCATCTGCAGGACATGAAGAGCTTTCCATTTGAACAACCTCATTACACAGAAAGGTCACTTCCACATGAATACTTCATAAAGCAGGCATGTTCATGTTTATCATGTTTATTGTCTGTATTTAATGTCCCAGAGGAAGTGTGCAGGCTGTGATGCTAAACGGGTGGAAGATCAGTCTGTGAGCTGCAAGTAAAGGTTTTTAAGGTGCAGATAAACATTTAGAGGAGATAAACAGCCTGGCTGGGGTTACTCATGCAGCTGTTTGCAGGTTTACACCCCAGCAGTGAAGCTGAGAGCAGCTAACAGCAGAAAGGTCAGCGTGATGGATCTAGTGGAAGTAAATCAGCTGCAGACCAGAGAAAAGCAGATTAAAAACAACCGTGATAGAAGCTCATCCACATATTTACTGCAAAATGCTGCAGACTTGATGTGAGTGAATTAGCCTCCAGAGTTTAAATGCACAACTTTTAAAACCACATTTTAGATTTTAAACTAACATGTTTTTTTGTCAGAAGCAGAGAAAACCTGCTTAGAAACCTGCAAAATTACCGTTAAACTGATTTTCTGTCAATTTAATGCAAATATGTTCACTATTTTTTATATTCTTCAGTAAAAAAAAACAAGATCAGTCCAAGTTGATCTGATTCCAGTTCATGGTAAATATTTATATGAACACAAAATCCTGCAAAGCCTCTTTTTTTTGTTTTTTTTTGACAATGCATTGCAATTGTAACTTTAAAATGAAGACTGAATATTTTGTTAATCTCTCTTAAGTATCAGAACTGCAAAAAAAAAGAAAAGAAACATGTTTCTTTAAAATTTTGTATATTTTATAAAATGTGTGTGTGTGTGTGTGTGTGTGTGTGTATTCTGTCCTTCACAAGAAATGGACCAAAAATAAATTTGATATTTAGAAATTAAATTAATATATCCTTAGAAAAACATCTTTTTTTTTTTTTCCTTTTCTTAGCAGGTTTTCGCGTGTTATGGAGGTGAATATGTTCATTTACATAGGATTTTTGCTTTTTCTTTGGGATAAGTCTGTTTGCACAAATTGATTCAAATCATCTGAAAAGAATATTTTAACCCCTTTTATTACTAAGATTTATTTCTAATTAAATAAATAATTCAATTCAATTCAGCTTTATTTATAAAGCGTCAAATCACGGCAATGCCATCTCAAGACGCTTTACAGACAGAGGGGAAAACATAATGAAGGCCAATTCATAACAGCCTATATAAGGAAACCAACAGATTGAGTTGAGTCCAACTCAATCTCCCATCCTGAGCAAGTACACTGGCGACAGTGGGAAGGAAAAAACTCCCTTTTAACAGGAAGGAAACCTCCGGCAGAACCCGGCTCAGGACAGGCAGCCATCTGCCTCTGCTGTGTGGGGGGAAGAGGACAGAAAGACAACAGACAACAGGAACTGCTACTCCCGGCCAGGGAGACCTGCTGAGACAGGAGACATACATGTTAATGATGCAACACTGTTATGGGGGGGGTAAAAGAGAGAGATAAAGAGAAAAAGAAAGAAGCTCAGTGTATCAGGAAATGTCCCTCAGCAGTCTAAACCTATAGCAGCATAACTAAGGGATGCTAACCATCCCTAGCTATAGGACTTCTCAAAAAGATAAGTCTTCAGCCTAGTCTTAAAGGTGGGGAGGGTGTCTGCTTCCCTAACACTAACTGGGAGCTTATTCCATAAGAGAGGGGCATGATAACCAAAGGCTCTGCCTCCTGCTCGGCTCTTTGAGACTCTAGGAACCACAAGTAAGCCTGCAGTCTGCGAACGAAGTACTCTACTTGGTATATAAGGAACAATGAGGTCTTTGATATATAGTGGTGCCTGGTTGTGGAGGGCTTTATATGTAAGGAGAAGTATTTTAAATTCTATTCTAGATTCAACAGGCAGCCAATGAAGAGAGGCTAAAACTGGAGAAATATGATCTCTCCTGCTGGTTCTGGTCAGGACTCTGGCTGCAGAATTCTGGATCAGCTGAAGGCTTTTCAGGGCATATTTAGGACAGCCCAGTAATAGAGAGTTACAGTAATCTAGTCTCGAAGTAACAAAAGCGTGAACCAGTTTTTCTGCATCACTCCGAGACAGAATGTCCCTAATTTTGGCTATATTACGTAAATGAAAGAAGGCTGTTTTAGTAACCTGCTTAATATGTGGGCCAAAGGACAGGTCAGGGTCAAATATTACTCCAAGGTTTCTCACTGTAGCACTGGAAGCTAAAGTAATGCCATCCAGGTTCATTACAACATAAATAAATAAACTTTAAGAATATGGGGAGAATAACAAAAAGAGACAAAATACGATTAGATACTGTTAAATGTTAAATAAATGAAAATGACTGATTTAGATAGAACAAATGTATTTGACATTTGAAGTGTAATTAATGTAGTAAATTTTTTGTTAATTATGCAGATTTTACATCATTAGTTTAGCAATAACTCCTAACCTTTTCATTTTAAGACAGAACGAGGACTTTCAGTTTTGAATTGAACCAGATTGAAACGATAATAAATAAATAGTTAATAGTAAATAAAACATTTAATAAAATAGTTATCAAGTAAAAAATAGGAGAGGCTTTAATTACAGCGCTGCTTTTGGGGAAGTCATGGTGTGCGTAGCAGGAATATAACTTTCTGTTGCTTCTGATTTGATCTGCAAACAGGGATGAAAGCTCTTTAGTTTGTCCTTGTCTTTCACAGCACACAACAAACAAACAATCCTGCAGTCAGTGAACGCATCACCGACCTCATTCAGAGGTCATTTTGCATAAAGAGCGGATAAAAATCCGGGACCACTGCAGAATCATTTCGACGATATGATGATAAAACGATGCATCCAAACAAAGTTCAAGCTGCCAGTTTAATCCAGGCGTCTCCAGCTCTGATCCATCCTGCAGGTTGTAGTGTTTCCCTGCTGCAACACACCTGACCCATTAACAGGCAGGTGCAGAAGATGAAAACAAGAAGCTGGATCAAGTGTGTTGTAGCAGGAAAACACTAAAACCTGCAGATGGGAGCCCTCCAGACCCCTGGGTCAACCAGAACCTCCTGCCTGGGTCAGAAAGCACGGGAAGTTGCTCTGAGAAGTTATTACTTCCTCTGTGTGAGGTCATCACACGTGTTTGTACGTCTGAAATCACTGCATGTTGTCGTTCCGTTACCTGAGTGGAGATTTTATCAGACGATGCAGCAGTTTTAAACATCTGCATCAATATACACTTCACTGGTTTTACACAAACAGCTGTTGGCCATGTGGACGTGTACGTTACGTTACATCCGACTGCACCGTTGGTTCAGATCAGAAAGGGTTCATTTCATGTCATTTTACTCTGACTGTGTTTGTTTTATCAAAGGCCAGAATAAGCCAGACTAATACAGTAAACACATGCTACATGCTAGCAGGGATTGGTGGGTTGTTGTTTTTACCCACCAGGGTAGAACCAGCTTTATGTTGCAGGAGGATGGAAAGTCACCGGGTGTTTCCTAGAGTCTGTCTGCAGAATGTTCTTCCAGCTCTACGTGTGTCAGGAAAGAAGTTTGTTGGAAGGCATCACACTCTGTGGGCATGAGATGATAAACGTCCTGGCTACATAGTAATAATAATTATAATAATGGTTTTTATGGCACTTTGTAATACAACAAAAAAAAATAAAAATAAAATGTAAAAAAATAAAACAATGCTATATATTTAAAATGTCAAACGGCAAAATAAAAATGGTAAAAGTTCCTTTTAATCTTTAAAAGATACTCATATTTGGGAGTAATTTGTCTAGTTGTTGCCTCCCTTTCATGAAGCTGAGAGGTCGTTTCTGACTTAAAAACTTAACCCTAAAGATGAACTAAGTTGTGCTCATATTTATTCATACTTTTCATTCAAGAAGGAAAAAAACAGCTGCCTGTAAAATAAGCTGAAATTAACTAAAGTAATAATAAATAAAAGTTTTATGAAAATCATGACATTATTTTCTAATTCTGGTTCAATAGAAATATTTCTTTTAAAAGCAAACAAATAAGATAATTTATTACATATTACATCAGTCATAAAGTAATATTTAGTTGAAGAATCCTTTCATGTTTCCGCTCCAGTCAGGTGTTTTCTGTTCCTCTCAGTCAGACTTCTGCACCTGTTGACAGGTATTTTGTCCCACTGTTCAACAGAAAAGTCTCTCATTTGTCCAGGACACATTTGTTTTTGTTTTTTTCTTTCTTCAACTCCATTAGATGAAAAAACGGTGTCTTATATTGCTAAATTATATTTTGGCAAATTTTTAGTTATTGTTCCTTTTTTAAGTCTCCAGTTATTTGAGTGACTGTTGTAAATTCAGCTTTTCTTTAATGAAGGGGGATGAAGACATATGAGCACAACTGTATATTTCGTTTACCTTCCAGTTTTCTATTCTGTTCTATTCTCCAGTCATTTAGGAGACGCTTTTATCCAAAGCGATGTACATATGAAAGTTTTAGAAGTTTGGCTCCAGAACTGCCAGAAAAAATCATAAAAAAAAAATAAAAAAAAAAAAAAAAAAAAAAAAAAAAAAAAAAAAAAAAGGATTTATGATTAACTTGGTGGATTCTTGATGCATTTAACCCTTTAAAGCCCGATCCAAGAAAAACTTGAGAAGAAAATTAGATATTTTAAAATCTAAAGTCTTTATTTTAGTCTAAAGTAAAATACGAAAAATAATGAACAATTTATTTTCTTTTATTTGCAGTTTATCCTCGTGATACGTGAAAATCACTGTAGTGTCGGAAGTGTCCACCAGGGGGCAGAAGACAAGCATCAGGTTATGTTTCGCAGGGTTCTGAGCGAAGTTTTGACCATAAAGTGATGCAGAAGGATGAAGGCGTCATGCTTCCACCTTTAGCCGAGGTTTCCACGACATCTGTCCTGCTTTACAGCAACAGTTCCCAGTCAAAGAGTTCACTTCAGTCGTCTATTCTGTCTGATGGGAAACAATAAAGTCTTCACTCACATGACTTTACAATACAATAAAACACTAAAATAAAAATTGCCAAAATAAAAGATTAAATTATTAATGTCAGGATTAAAATCTGCATTCTGAGATTTATTCCTGTCCTATGGCCTCGGTTTAGTTACACGTTCCCGTTCGGTTACCATGACAACTGGTGAATCGCGTTCCCACACATCAGTAGATTTGTGTTTTTGGACTTTCTTTGTGTTTTAATGGAAGTAGACATGAAAAGAAGCTGGCAGAGGATTAAAGTTACAGCATTCTGCAATGAAGTTAGTTTTAATTGATTAAAATTTGGGAGCAGGAGAGGGTTTGGTTGCTCAGCGACCCTCCTGGTGGAGGCTCTTTCTGATTGGCCAGTTTAACCACATGGCATTTAAAAGAAAAGTTCTGGAAACTCCACTTCAGCTGGTGTGTTTCACTCAGAGCTGCAGAAAAGGTTTTAAACTTGTGATATCCTGCTTGATGTCTCTGCGTACGATCTCCGGTTTGTAAAAGAAGAAGCAACACATTCGCCGTCTTGTTGCCGGTAAAGGAATTTGTTATGTAACGGTTGTAGCACATCCAACTTTTATCTTCAGGTGCTCGAGTTTCCGTCTGTGTGACTGAAGTGTGACTCATCCTCTGTGTTACTACAGCGGAACATGTCTCATCCTGGGAACAGGATCTGAGGAGCTAATCTAACATGGACCGTTTGACGCTGATGTGTGATGTAACATCTGCACGGCAGGGGGGGGGCTGAAATCTGGGCTGGTACTGGTGAAGGTGACCCTGATGTGCAGAGTGGTAACCATGCTGCTGGGTGTCCGTGTGAGATGAATAATGCAGCGTCGCCACTGTCATGTTTAACCTGCAGAGTTTCAATTATTGATCAGGGCCCAGCCATGCAGGAGGAGGGAGAACCGCCAGAGGACGGACTGATTTCAAGCTGTGAACACAGTTCATCGCTGCAGGAGCTGGAGGAGGAGGCAGCTCGAGATGGGTGTGGGGTTCAGCTAATTTTACCTCCAGACGGCTGGAAAAAGATGGTCGCCAAACCTCTGATGCTCACGTAGAAGAATTGTATGATTCCTCTAATCAGAAGGAGACTTAAGAGTGGGAAGTATCACCCTGCACCTATTACAGACCTGGAGGAGCACGATCCCCGTCTTCTTCACGCATGGTACCGAAGCAGAGATCCAAAGAGACTCTTTCATATAGAAAGAATATTTATTTTCATATACACAGATTATAGCAGGGAGCAGACCTGGGCCGAAGAACCCCGAGCTGCTCCTAACTCTCCTGTTTCACATAGTCCAGAATCTCCTCTCCTAACACACTGTGAAGGACCGGGCCGAAAAAAAAACAGAGAAGCACAAGGGAAAATACGTCTACATTCCTTTAACAAAAACATCAAAATAAATATTTTAGTGCAATAACTTTGGCCCCAAAAGAGGTCAAAGAAACAAACTTCAACATAGGCCTTAACATAAGGAACTCAAACATGAACTGACCTACTCAACGGACACACAAGGGACACATATATACACTGGCTGATCAGGCCATTTTAACACAAGGGGGGGGACGACAATACAATACACTATACCAACCAAGCGGCAACCTCCTGCAGTTAATAGTGAAGCCTATGTGGAAGTGCATAAACCTGCAGTTCCCCCTTCATCCACTAGGGGCTGCAAAACAGAGCAAATCCCCATAGAATCCCATGTTAGAAAGACCAACTTCACAGCAGGAATAAACATGTTTACAGCAGGAATAAACGCATTTACAGCAGAAATAAACACGTTTACAGCAGGAATAAACGCATTTACAGCAGGAATAAACGCATTTACAGCAGAAATAAACACGTTTACAGCAGGAATAAACGTGTTTACAGCAGGAATAAACGCGTTTACAGCAGGAATAAACGCGTTTACAGCAGGAATAAACGCGTTTACAGCAGGAATTAACGCGTTTACAGCAGGAATTAACGCGTTTACAGCAGGAATAAACATGTTTACAGCCTGGTTCAAACATCCATTTTAGGTTTAATAGGTCAGGTTTACCTTCATGACAATTGTGGGGGGAGTGAATTTTTTTCTAACTCGCCCGTTTTAAAGTAATTTAATCTCAAAATTTGGCATATTTAGGGGCGTGTCCTTTTGATTGACAGGTACCCGATCTCCTGCTTCAAGTCAGAAGAACGTAGAACAACCGCAACTTTTAGCCAGTTAACAACGTGACTTAGCTTTAGCCCGCTTACCTCCATTAGCTGGTTAGCTCCTGTTATCTCCAGGTTAGCTCGGTTAGCTCTTAGCTACAAGCAGGTCGGAGTTCGCTCGATGTCAATCATCCACCATGACGCTCACAGCCCCCCTCTCAGCTCCACCTCTTTGCCCATATTTGTATTTTCCTGGTGAGACAAGATGGTGATGGTAGGAACCGTCCACCGAGCTTCAATTCAGCTCTTCAGAAACCTACGGGTAACGTCACAGAGGCTCCGCCCATCTTTTATATACAGTCTGTGATACCAACTATAACATAAACTTAACTTATCAATAAAGTGTTACATGTAACCTGTTAAGACAATAAACTAACCAATCTGAGATTCCCAAATAATGCAAAACACAACTGACAATCAATCAATAGAAGAACCTAAACCCCTCCTAAAAAGATGGTACGGCCCGATTAGGCCTCAGCCTGATTTAAGGAGCTCCAGAGCAGCCGGGACTCTTTTCTTTGGCAGGTTTGGGAACTCCACCCAGGAACTGGCAGCTCAAAAGAAAAGTATATTAACTGGAAGCAAATTAACAAGGTGACAAAACAAGTTGACTAAATGTGTTAGTCAACCCCCCCCCCCCGTCAACCCAGATAATAAAAAATATAAAAAATGATAGTGGGTTTTTAAAGTGTTTACATAACTAATTGAGGAAAAAAAGAAAGTTACCTGATATTTACAGTGTGGAGGCTCAGGCTGCTATCACACACACACACACACACACACATTTAAATGTAACATTGAAAGTACACACACTTTCCCGGACAGACCATCTCACTCTGAGGATAAACACTCTTGTGACTTCTGGTATTTTGGCAGCTTCCTACTGGAACCAGTTTCATCTGTTCTACGTACTCTCCAAAAGTTCATCTTAACCTTAATTTAACTGTTTTTTTATGCTTTGTGAGCTCAAATACTCCAACTGGATAACTTTAAGTAACTACACTCTCTTCAACTCGCTTTATATTAGATAAATTTGAGGTTATTTGTCCTAAACTGGCAACCAGGACCTGCACCCCCCCCCCCCCCCCAACACATCCACTCTCGGCTGTTTGTTTTTTCAAAGAAAACATAAGAAGTTTGTTAGTTTGAAGCCAGCGAGTTTTGGCCAAATTAAAGTTTTCACGTGACAAAGGAATTCTGGGACGTTGACTTGGGGGGGGGGGGGGGCGGGTCGCGGTGAATTGGCTAACAGTGAACCAGCTGGAAACGTGATGAATCAGGTAGACTGGAAACTGCATTTCTGTATCCTGTAATCTTTTACTCAACCAGTCGTCTCTTCTGTCGCGCAGAGGCGACCCGGACAAATGCGACATCTGGGGGAACACGCCGCTTCACCTGGCAGCTGCCAATGGCCACCACAATTGCCTGTCCTTCCTGGTGGCTTTCGGTGCCAACGTGTGGTGTCTGGACAACGACTACCACACACCGCTGGACATGGCCGCCACCAAGGGCCACATGGACTGCGTCCGCTACCTGGACTCCATCGCCGCCAAGCAGATCACCCTCAACCCAAAGCTGATCAGCAAGCTGAAAGACCGGGCGTTTCGCGCCGCGGAGCGCCGGATCAAAGACTGCGAGAGACTCCAAAAGAGGCACCGGGAACGCATGGAGAGGAAGTTCACCAAGGAGTCGGCGGCTTTCGACAACCTGGATGCCATTAGCTTTTCCAGCTACACCAGCAGCAGCACGCTGAGCCGCAAGTTCAACACGGTCATGTCCAGCACGCCATACTCGCAGGTGGTTGCTCGTTGTTGATGTGGAGGAGAACAGAAATCTGGTGCATGTCCAGATTAGCTCCTGCTCTGCTGGGTTTCAGTCTGTTCAGAACATTTCTGTACGTTTACGCCTCAAATTGTCAGGTTTCTCAGATTAAAAATCTTAAATTTAGTACACATATGCTTTTTTTTTTTTTTTTTTTTTTAAAAAGGTAAGATAATTCTTAGTTTTTCTGCCAGAGAATTCCTCTTGTTTTAAGAGTATTTCACTTGTTTTGGGAAGTCTTGACAAGCCAAATTTTCTTGTTCTTTTGGCAGATAATTTATCTTATTTTAAGCAACATTTACCTCATTTTTCTTTTTTTTTCTTTTTTTTTTTTTTCTTTTTGAGTGTAGAAGACTTTCATTTTCTGGATAATGTCAGGAAAGTTGGTCACAATCTTTAAAAAAAAGTGCATGAACTCTGGATGGAGCTCGCCCGCAGCGATGCTCCTTACAAAACACGGTGAATTCGTAACCGCCTGCACGTCTGACTCTGCTGGAGCAGAAGCTAGCTTATAAAAGGTGCAGGATGTTTTTAATGATGCCTGAAGGAAACTTTGCCCACTCAGGCTTCTAAATGTCTGCTTTCCTCTCAGGCAACCCTGCAGTCGACAGCCAAGGGCAAGGCCAAGATACTGAAGAAGCTGGAGAAGAAGAAACAAGTCGATGGAACCTTCAAGATCTATGAGGATGGGAGGAAAAGCGTGCGCTCGCTGTCTGGCCTGCAGCTCGGCAACGACGTCATGTTCCTCAAACAAGGCACGTACGCCAACCCCAGGGAGCGGTCCCGCCTCAACATCCGAGACATGTTCCCCCGCGACGACGATGACGTCGAGTCCGCCTCCCGTGCCATGAGCGACCCGGGCCTCTATGAGGCTGCGTACTCGGAGATCAGCGCCGACTCCGGCCGCGATTCCCTGTTCACCCGACCGGGACTGGGCACCATGGTGTTCAGGAGGAACTACATGAGCGGAGGCATGTTTGGGGTCGGGGGTCGGAATGAAGAAAGCGTTGCAGGCAGTGAACCTGTGGGCCGTGTGCCGAACGTCCGTTTGCGCGGGCATCTGCCTCGACGCTCCCCCAGCCTCGACGAGGACAGCATCGGCAGCGCCTTGAGTCTGCAGGAGCGAAACCTGCAGGAGCTGCCCTGGGAGGAGGACGACGTCGGCCTGGATGAGGACATGGAGCCCGAGAACAACCCTCTAGAGACCTTTCTGGCCTCGCAGAGCCTCAGCGAGTTCATGCCCATCCTCAGGAGGGAGAAGATCGACCTGGATGCTCTGCTGCTTTGTTCAGATCAGGACCTCACCAGCATCCACATCCCGTTAGGCCCCAGAAAAAAACTGCTAGACGCCTGCAAGAGACGTCTGGACACTTTGGAAGAAGCAGAGACAATTGAAGACACTGACCTTTGACCTCAGTTTTCATATGTTGCTTTAATGGCAAAGCATCACTTTTCGCCTCTTTACCAACCAGTAGGTCCCGTCTTACTTGTGCTGCGTGACGACACAGTTGTGGGGCGTGGAAGAGAGCGAGGACCGCCTTCTGTTGTTCCACCAAACAATGAATTTATCGTCCAGTCTCCAAACTGAGAATAGTCAGAAAACATCCAGTACCAGATGAAATCTGACGTGTGTCCAAACTTTTGACTGGTACATCAGGATTTCTCCTGATCAGACATTTAACTCTGGAAACATCTGTCAAAGTTATCCTTGAAAGGAAAGGCAAAACTTGATAGTCACTGAAATAGTTGGAGACTGAAAAAAGTAATAAATCTAAAACGGAGCTTTAATGAAGTAAAACTTTGCTTTTGAGTTAAACTGAGCTGAAAAGAATCATTTAAAGCAAACAAACAATTGTGGACAAATTGGAGCATTTTTCCGGGAGCAGTGCAGCAAATATCTGCCAAGAGGGGCAGAAGTCTGACCGCGAGTCAGCACACCGTTGTCGCCTCCATTCATATAAACTAGTTTTTAATGAAACAATTTCAAAGCAACATCATGATTGTCATTGAATTTTTATTTATTACTTGAGTCAGGTTTAGCTTATTCAGCTGTTTTTCTCCTGTGATAGGAGGGTGTGAACTCGGGCTGTGACGATATGCTTTTGTCCCAATGAGATTCCAATTTTTTTGGTTGTTGATTTATATTGCGATTCTCACAATTCTTCAATATTGCAATATTGCTGATTTTTGTAGATTAAAAACAAAAAAAAACGCTAAAACTTTTTTACTCATCATTTGACTTGATTTCATTGAGGAAAAACAACACAGTAACCAGACCATCATTCTGATGCTATAATGCCCAAGAAGAAATAAAAAGATCAATAAAAACAATAAAAATTGGCAAAAAATTTTATAATCATTTTTATTTATTCGAAAAAAATATCAATTTTAAAACTGTGAAGCAAAAAACATCCCGATTTTCGATTTTTCAATTAGATTTCCCCCCCTAGTGTGAACACAGCTGGACGGCTGAACTGGTTTTACTGGATGCTCCAGTATACTGGTGAAACGGCGCCATCTAGTGGTGCCTCGCTGCAGCTACAAGCTGCAGCTGGACTCCAGCTGGAGCTCCATGGACCAGGATGCTGTCCTGCAGACTAAACTCATACATAATGATGAATTTTCTTTTAATTTGCAGGATAAGTTGAGTGAGGAGATAAACGTGATTCTGGCTCCATGTGGAGTTTTTCAGACTAATTCCAAAATAAAAAGCTGCGACTCTGTTAAATGGAAACAAAACCAAAATGCTGTGATTTGTAAACATCATAACCATTTGTTTTATTCCCAGCAAACATAAACAACATATCAGATGCTGATTTCATTGAACATATGAGCTCACTTTGAATTTGATGGCAGCTACATGTTTTAAAGTTGGAAGAGGGGCAACAAAAGGCTGGAAAACCAAAAAAAAAAACTTTTGACAAATAATTTGACAACCATTGATGATGATGGTGAATCATGTGATGAAGATGTGGAATAGTTTGTGGACAGCATGGACGGCGTGTCCTGCAGACTAAAGAGGAGAGGGAGCATCCAGCTTGTTATCAGCCTGCATCTCTGATGGGATGGGGTTGCATTAGTGCCGATGGCGTGGGCAGCTTCCACATCTGGGAAGCTCCATCAATGCTGGAACATCTGCTCCCATCCAGACAACGTCTCTTTCAGGGAAGACCTTCCACCATGCTGGACCACATCCTGATGGTGGAACAGGAGAACCGGTCCAGCAGGACCACGCTGGACCACATCCTGATGGTGGAACAGGAGAACTGGTCCAGCAGGACCACGCTGGACCACATCCTGATGGTGGAACAGGAGAACTGGTCCAGCAGGACCACGCTGGACCACATCCTGATGGTGGAACAGGAGAACTGGTCCAGCAGGACCACGCTGGACCACATCCTGATGGTGGAACAGGAGAACTGGTCCAGCAGGACCACATCCTGATGGTGGAACAGGAGAACTGGTCCAGCAGGACCACGCTGGACCACATCCTGATGGTGGAACAGGAGAACTGGTCCAGCAGGACCACATCCTGATGGTGGAACAGGAGAACTGGTCCAGCAGGACCACATCCTGATGGTGGAACAGGAGAACTGGTCCAGCAGAACCACATCCTGATGGTGGAACAGGAGAACTGGTCCAGCAGAACCACATCCTGATGGTGGAACAGGAGAACTGGTCCAGCGGGACCACGCTGGACCACATCCTGATGGTGGAACAGGAGAACTGGTCCAGCGGGACCACATCCTGATGGTGGAACAGGAGAACTGGTCCAGCAGGACCACGCTGGACCACATCCTGATGGTGGAACAGGAGAACTGGTCCAGCAGGACCACGCTGGACCACATCCTGATGGTGGAACAGGAGAACTGGTCCAGCAGGACCACATCCTGATGGTGGAACAGGAGAACTGGTCCAGCAGGACCACGCTGGACCACATCCTGATGGTGGAACAGGAGAACTGGTCCAGCAGGACCACATCCTGATGGTGGAACAGGAGAACTGGTCCAGCAGAACCACATCCTGATGGTGGAACAGGAGAACTGGTCCAGCAGAACCACATCCTGATGGTGGAACAGGAGAACTGGTCCAGCAGGACCACGCTGGACCACATCCTGATGGTGGAACAGGAGAACTGGTCCAGCAGGACCACATCCTGATGGTGGAACAGGAGAACTGGTCCAGCAGGACCACGCTGGACCACATCCTGATGGTGGAACAGGAGAACTGGTCCAGCAGGACCACATCCTGATGGTGGAACAGGAGAACTGGTCCAGCAGGACCACATCCTGATGGTGGAACAGGAGAACTGGTCCAGTAGGACCACATCCTGATGGTGGAACAGGAGAACTGGTCCAGCAGGACCACATCCTGATGGTGGAACAGGAGAACTGGTCCAGCAGGACCACGCTGGACCACATCCTGATGGTGGAACAGGAGAACTGGTCCAGCAGGACCACATCCTGATGGTGGAACAGGAGAACTGGTCCAGCAGAACCACATCCTGATGGTGGAACAGGAGAACTGGTCCAGCAGAACCACATCCTGATGGTGGAACAGGAGAACTGGTCCAGCGGGACCACGCTGGACCACATCCTGATGGTGGAACAGGAGAACTGGTCCAGCAGGACCACGCTGGACCACATCCTGATGGTGGAACAGGAGAACTGGTCCAGCAGGACCACGCTGGACCACATCCTGATGGTGGAACAGGAGAACTGGTCCAGCAGGACCACGCTGGACCACATCCTGATGGTGGAACAGGAGAACTGGTCCAGCAGGACCACATCCTGATGGTGGAACAGGAGAACTGGTCCAGTAGGACCACATCCTGATGGTGGAACAGGAGAACTGGTCCAGCAGGACCACATCCTGATGGTGGAACAGGAGAATTGGTCCAGCAGGACCACATCCTGATGGTGGAACAGGAGAACTGGTCCAGTAGGACCACATCCTGATGGTGGAACAGGAGAACTGGTCCAGCAGGACCACATCCTGATGGTGGAACAGGAGAACTGGTCCAGCAGGACCACATCCTGATGGTGGAACAGGAGAACTGGTCCAGTAGGACCACATCCTGATGGTGGAACAGGAGAACTGGTCCAGTAGGACCACATCCTGATGGTGGAACAGGAGAACTGGTCCAGCAGGACCACATCCTGATGGTGGAACAGGAGAACTGGTCCAGCAGGACCACGTCCTGATGGTGGAACAGGAGAACTGGTCCAGCAGGACCACATCCTGATGGTGGAACAGGAGAACTGGTCCAGCAGGACCACGCTGGACCACATCCTGATGGTGGAACAGGAGAACTGGTCCAGCAGGACCACATCCTGATGGTGGAACAGGAGAACTGGTCCAGCAGGACCACATCCTGATGGTGGAACAGGAGAACTGGTCCAGCAGGACCACGTCCTGATGGTGGAACAGGAGAACTGGTCCAGCAGGACCACGCTGGACCACATCCTGATGGTGGAACAGGAGAACTGGTCCAGCTGGACCACATCCTGATGGTGGAACAGGAGAACTGGTCCAGTAGGACCACATCCTGATGGTGGAACAGGAGAACTGGTCCAGTAGGACCACATCCTGATGGTGGAACAGGAGAACTGGTCCAGCAGGACCACATCCTGATGGTGGAACAGGAGAACTGGTCCAGCAGGACCACATCCTGATGGTGGAACAGGAGAACTGGTCTGCTGCAGTCCAGATGTTTCACCAGTACAAACATCTGGAGCATGATGAAACCCAGATTCAGAATGAGCTCAGGTGTGTCGCTAGATGGTAAAATGTCTCCGTTCCACCTGGTTTATGTTCCGCTGTGGATAAAATACAGATTTATTCTGATCCCAGGTGGAGGCGGGGCCACAGGAAACATTCTCCACAAACAGAAATCCTTTATCTTTGCAGCCGTGCTGAGGATGTAAACTCATTAAAGCATCGTTTTCATACGTTTCCCGACTGAGCTGTGGTCGTGACGGATGGAAGCAGCAGTAGACCAACGGGGTGTCACGGCGAGGTCACAGGTGTGTTAGGTGACACTCCTGTCTCAGGTTGCTGCACGTTGGGTCGGGTTTCGCTGGTTGGAACACGCAGTATGACTCTGCATGAATGTCCATTTGTATGTTTTTGTAAAGAATCGTCACATTATTAAAAGTAAATGAAACTCGCTGGAGTTCGACGTCTTGATGCAGATTTGTGATTTTGAGGTCATAACACGTCTCGTCTTGGTGGTTTTCTAGACGTTTGCATGAATAAAAACTGGAAGTATTTTTCTGTCTTTTCATCTTTCTGCCTTAAATCTATAAAAACATTTTGTTTTCATGAAGATTATAAATAATCAGATCTTTTAATCACTTTGTGGCTGTTTTTCATCTTCACGCTCATCTGCTGGTGATTGTTCTGCGTTTCTCTCGTCGTGTTTTCAGTTGTTTTGTAGTTTTTATTGTACTTTTTCTGCCATTTTTGTGCCACTTTGTGGATTTTTGAGCGTTTTTCCAGCCATGGTGATTTTCTTTTGTCCCTTTTTGCTTCTATCACAGATTTGCACCTGCTGTCTGTTTCATGGAGTTCAGTGGTATTTTTTATCTGTGCAAGCAGACTGATATCTTTGTGGTTTGTGTTTTATGTCACTCGGGTCATTTTGCATCTCTTTCTGATTGTTTTCATCACATTTACCCCGTATCTCTTTGTGCTTTAACCTTTTTTATTAATTATTTTCTGTCTTTTTCATGGACAGATTCTCTGTTGCCATTTTTGTGCCTGATTTTGAACTCATTTAATTTTTCTTCTAGTTTTTATGTCATTTTTTGTTTTTTTGTTTTTTTGGAGCAGATGTGGGTCTTTTTAGTTATTATACCTGTTTTTTTGTCTCTTTGTAGCCTTTAGTCATGTTGTATCTGCTTCCTCGTCTTTTTATTGAAGCCATTCTGGTTCATCAACCCAACTGGTTTGGAACATGCAAAATGTTTTTCCATGTTTTGATCCAACACAACAGATTCTGAAGACACTGTTGATGTGAACTAGATCAGAGGGAAATGCATTTAAAAATGCTGTTTTTGCTTCTTTATCATCATATTTGTTTTATAATTTAAGGTTTAGTACGTGTCCCTGACTGGTCTGGTGGACAGATGAACCTGTCTCTGCAGACGATGAAGGCTGTAAGAGGAGCTCCAGGCAGTCTGGTCCTCTTATGTTCCTCTCGGCGGTATCTGCTGTCTGATTGACTCAGAAAAAACCCTCACGGTGCATCTTTTAAAGAGCATGCTGCAGTCAGCATGGCCTGAAGCCAGAACTCTAACACCTAAACGCACCACGACTTCTCCTTTCTGCTGAGTCTCTTCCCAGACAGCAGTCCCCTCTCCTTCCCCAGGACGTTTGCCAAGGTTACCGAGCTGTGAGGGAGGGGGGAGAGGAACCCACACAAAGAGCGAGGCACAGGGAAGGGGGGGTGAGCGGCATGCAGAATGCATGAGACACCAGAGAGGAGAGAGCTGCTGCAGCTCCGAGGAGGATTTCTGCAGGACAGCCTCACATGTTCCGGCTGTGGGACAATAAATTCCTCCTCCGCTGGCCGGGACGAGGACTCAGCTGATAGGACGAAGGAGATGAGGAGGAGGAAGTAGGAGAAGAGGGTCCTGGAGGCTTTCCGGGCAGCAGGAAGGGGCTGGGCTTCTCCCACAATGCTCCGTGCCAGCAGAGACTTTCTCACTGTTGACTCTGACCTGTGGACTTTGTCTTCAGGCTGCAGCGCTTAACGCCGACGCCAGCTGCACGCCGACCTGCTCCAGAGCTGCTCAACATGCGGAGCGCACCAGAGGAGTGGAGGGAGGATGACGGGGCAGAGGTGAAGAATGGAGGAGCAGGAAGGGAGGAGAAGGAGTCCCTGATGATGGAGCTGACCAGGTTGGTGCAGAAGATGGTGAAGGAGAGCAGCTGGTGGGAGAGGAGAGGGCTGGACTGCAGCATCCTGGCAGCGGCGTTCCTCAGTCTGCTGCCTGGTAAATAACTTCATCATGAGTTCCCTCTGCAGGGTTGGAGCGCTGCGCTCAGTCCACAACCTTTTTCTGATCTTCCATTTCCTTCATTCGCTTCTTTTCAGCCTCCTTTCATTTCACATCTTTCTGTCCTGAAAGCAGCTCAAACAGGTCAGACTGAGGTGAAATTCCTTTCAGCCTGTTCTGCAGTCCTCTTTTCATCATTTATTAACCAGCTTTTATCTTCATTTACTCTGAAATACAGTAAAAACTGTTTTTATTCCCATTCTGCAACAGCTCAGATGCAGAAAGTTGTAATTTATCCCTCATTTCTTTTCATTCGGACAGGAAAATGGGAAATATGTGCAGCAGTTCACCGGTTTATGTTCATAAAACAAACAGAAATAAAACTCGAAAGTCAATATTTGTTCTGAGCAGCTTCATTCTTCAGCGCAGTCGGAACCCACGCAGCTCTCCAGGAACTCTTCTTCTGGCTTCTCGGAGGACTTTACAAGTTCTTCTTTGGGTGTTTCTGCTGTTTCTTCAGGTGTCTGTCCAGAAGATTCCACACCGCTTCGGTAACGTGGAGGTCCAGGATCTGAGAGGATCCACCAGTTCTTGTCTCACGTGGCTTTTTCAGTCTGTTTCTCATCCTTATTGATGTCTCCTTGACAGCCACGTTTCCATGGAGACCGTTTCTGATGAGGCTTCGGCCAACAGATGGTCGATCAGCTGAAGGTCCAGATGCGTCTCTCAGGTCTTTGCTGGACTTGTTTGTTTCTTCGTGACTTTCAGACCTGGTTGTTCTGCTACAGAGAGGTCTTTAGTCCTGGAGCGTCTTCTGTTGTCCTTCACTTGTCCTGATGAGTTTTAAAGACACGCTGCACAGCAGAGATCTGCTCAGTTTCCAGCTCTTTGGGAATCAAACTATCTTCTGTGTGTCAGACTGACTTATCTCTGCTGCTACTGAGTCGGGTCCAGTTGGACTTTGGCTCTTTGCTCAGTCGACACAAGACCGGTTCGTCCCTTCAGTTTGGACCTTTTAGTCAGAGATAAAACAAAACTAACTCCTGTAGAAACTGGTCAGGGACCAGGACTGGACTGAAAACACCTGCTGAGAATGTCCAGAGAGAACTGAAGAACTGTTGTCTGAGGCTTCGTTAAGAGATGGCAGGAAAGATGGACTGCTGGAAGGAAGCAGAAAGTCTGGATCAGGACTTCAGAACAGCCATCATCTGCACATGTCTTCACTGCAGCCTCTGCTGAGTCGGAGCTCCAACCCAGCAGAGAGGGAGCGCTTGTTCTCCACACCTCTCAGGTCTGAACATTCAAGGTGTCACGTTTGATGTGGGTCACTCCTGGTCAGGCCCGCCAGGTCCTGTGACTCGTGTCACTCGATCTCTGAGTCGACAGCTTTGAGGTGGACGGCAGGTCACTCAGACGTCCATGCTGCTCTTCCACATGAATCTTTAACTTCTAAACGTTCAGTTTTCCGTATTATTGGGTGAAAAGTCACGTCTGGGCGGAACTTGAGGAGGATCCTGGCCTCGCAAATCTCCGGCCTCCTGACTTATCTCCTGGAAATAAGCTGCAGTGAAACATGAGGCGCGTCATATTAGCAGAGTTTTATTGGGTTGGGGGGGGGGCGTGCAAACCCTGCAGCCAGCAGAGACGTTGTTGTAACCCAGAAGACACCAAACCAGAGGTAAGTTTACTGAATGCTGCAATGTTGCAAGGATTTTTCTTTCTTTTTATTCTTTTGTAATCTTCAGCCTCTTCAGGGATGATGATGGAAGTTGCCTTGGTTGCCATGGTTTCAGAGTATCTTGTGACGGAGCTGAAGGTGAAGCTGGCGATTAGATGAAGTCAAACAAGCAAACTGTTATCTTGACTTCAGAACGGATTATTTTCATTGACATAAACTCTCCTCATGACCCTCAGAAGCTTTTTATTATCTTGATGCAGATACTGAGTGGGGAACGCTTCCTGCAGGACATCAGCGTGTCATTTAAATAGTTTCTGAGACATTTTTCATATGTGCTCACAATCCTGCTGAAGACAACCTGAGTTTTGTCTTCTGTCCATTAAAAGACACCAGGATAAGAATTTTGACTCATCACATTGTAATAAGTCAAAATTTATCGTTTATTCCTTATTTATTTAGGAATTAATAATAAAAATTCCTAAAAAAACAAAAAAAACAAACCTTTTTTGTTGACATTTAGTGGAAGGAAAAATAAAATCAGACTTTTTTTAACCTATTTTTTTCGTGGGTTTGGTCTTTAAGGGTGACAAAGTGAGTGGTGTGAGGTAAAGGTGTCAGATTCAGTCTGATAAATAAATAACTGGACACATCCGGGTGGGAGGGTGATGAAGGAAAATTGAACTGTATAGTAAAGTTCTCCTCTGTGCTTTGTCTTCCTCCAGCCTTCCTCCTGCTGGCGTCCTCTCAGCTGCTGTGGTTCTCATCGGGCCTGCTGCTGATGGGCATGGCCCACGCCATCATCACCGTCAAAGGGACGCATCTGGCCAGCCACGGGGCGCTGAGCGAGTCGCAGGCCTGGGGGAGGTTCTGGGCTGTCTTCTTCATCGAGGTGAGATGTACAGAAATAAACTGAAGGCTGTCGTCCACATGATTGAGGCGAAGCTTTTTCTGGAGTTTGGTTGCAGATCTGCAGCCCTGAATGACAAGCTGCAGCTTTTAAACATGTCTGGATTCATAAATATCTTCTCTGACATGCATCATAATCATAATGAACGACTTTGGACGTCACACACACTATGTAACACACACAGACACACAATCTGTGTAACACACACTGCCGTGTGGAGGTGTCACAACAGGTGTAGATTTTCCATTTAAAAGGATATTTTATATACATTATATATAATAAAATAAATCAAATCAAACTTTATTTCTTGAGCACTTTTCATGCAACGGCAACACAAAGTGCTTTACAAGATCAAATCAAGTCATAAGGATTAAAACAAAGTAGATAACAAGACATTTAAAAACAATAAAGACACAAGCTCTTTCCACACACTCACACACACAAGGACAGAGAGCAAACACCACCCTCCCCCCACCCCCACATTTCCCAAAATACATCATTCCCTGAATACTGTCTCTTTAAACGAACGCGGTTTAATAAAACAAAACATTAAGTGATAAAAACTCTGACTTGGTGCTGATGTGAGGAAACAATACCTCGAGATCCATCCACACCAGGAGCAAGTCCCCCGCATGCTCATAGGGGCCGCTGCCACAGCAACCGCACACCTCCCAGGCAGCCAACGGCCCACCCCGCAGCCATAAAGCTGCAGTGCAGGACCCCGCACCACCCAAACAGCAGCGGTCGTCATGACAACAGCCCCCAGACCAAACAGGCAGGGCCCCCAGCGTGCTGGATTCCCATAAGGAAAACACTGGAGTTAAAAACAGATGTTAAATAACCTTTAGAAACAGTAAGAAGAAATAAGAGCAACAATAATAAAAATACATAAAAGGACTTCACAATAATGTGCTAAAAATAAGAAATCAAATGAAATAATTTAAAAAATAAATGAAATAATAAATTAAGAAAATAAGGATAGGAAAATAAAATAAAATTCAGTTAATGCTAAGCTAAAAAGGTCTTGAGCCTCTTAAAAACATCAACAGTCTCTGTACAGACAATATACTGATGCATCACTGGTGTCAGGAGACCGTTAATGTCCTGATGTGGAGTTTGTGTTGCTTTTTTACTTCCAGTTGTCTGTTTTATTTTGTAGCTTTCCGTGTTTAGTTCCCTCGTGTCACGTTTCCTGTTTTGCCAGCCGTTTGTTAGTTCACCTGGTTTCAGTCCGTCCATTCGATCCACCTGCTTCTTGTTCTGTGACTGGATTCATACCACGTGCTTTCTCTTCTCAGCTCTGGTTCGTTGTCTGTAGTCGCCTGTAACGTCTCCGTGCTGTCCTCCTCAGTTTGTATTGAGGAATAAATCCTATTCCTGTGTTTAGTCTGGCTCCTGCCTCTCACCTCCACTCACCGTGACGGCTCATGCATTAAAAACTGAGTCCACAGCATGATTTAGCAGCTTGTAGAACCTCAGCAGCTTTAGGTGTTTTTTATGATTTCTCACATTGTTGGAGGAGTTCTGATCCACTCTTCTGTCCAACGTCGCTTCACTGACGTTTGTTTCCGTCTGAAGCTCATGAACAAAACCACGATCGACTAACGGTGTTCAGACTTTTCTTTAGTTTTTAACCAACAACTCAGATGTTTGCCAGAAACAACAGACCTATATGTTTTATCACCTTCTCCTAGGAGATTACCTTTTTATCTGTCATCACCTCCCATGATCCAGATCAGCATCCGGATGCAGGAATGTTGTGAAGGATTCTTCCTCATTGTGAGATAAAATCATTTTCATTATATCTGTATAGAACTCCACAATAACTGTTGAGAAAATCCAGAAGTTCCCAACAGGTTTTCCAAGATATCAGAGATAGATGTGGATCCCGGCAACATCCTGGATACTGCCATCCAGAACAGGAACAACATCCTGGATACTACCATCCAAAACAGGACCAACATTCCGGATACTACCATCCAGAACAGGAACAACATTCTGGATACTACCATCCAGAACAGGAACAACATTCTGGATACTACCATCCAGAACAGGACTAACATTCTGGATACTACCATCCAGAACAGGACTAACATCCTGGATACTACCATCCAAAACAGGACCAACATTCCGGATACTACCATCCAGAACAGGAACAACATTCCGGATACTACCATCCAGAACAGGAACAACATTCCGGATACTACCATCCAGAACAGGAACAACATTCCGGATACTACCATCCAGAACAGGAACAACATTCTGGATACTACCATCCAGAACAGGAACAACATTCTGGATACTACCATCCAGAACAGGAACAACATTCCGGATACTACCATCCAGAACAGGAACAACATCCTGGATGCTACCATCCAGAACAGGAACAACATTCTGGATGCTACCATCCAGAACAGGAACAACATTCTGGATACTACCATCCAAAACAGGACCAACATTCTGGATACTACCATCCAAAACAGGACCAACATTCTGGATACTACCATCCAGAACAGGAACAACATTCTGGATACTACCATCCAGAACAGGAACAACATTCTGGATACTACCATCCAGAACAGGAACAACATTCTGGATACTACCATCCAGAACAGGAACAACATTCTGGATACTACCATCCAGAACAGGAACAACATTCTGGATACTACCATCCAGAACAGGAACAACATTCTGGATACTACCATCCAGAACAGGAACAACATTCTGGATACTACCATCCAGAACAGGAACAACATTCTGGATACTACCATCCAGAACAGGAACAACATTCTGGATACTACCATCCAGAACAGGAACAACATTCTGGATACTACCAGCCAGAACAGGAACAACATTCTGGATACTACCAGCCAGAACAGGAACAACATTCTGGATACTACCAGCCAGAACAGGAACAACATTCTGGATACTACCAGCCAGAACAGGAACAACATTCTGGATACTACCAGCCAGAACAGGAACAACATTCTGGATACTACCAGCCAGAACAGGAACAACATTCTGGATACTACCAGCCAGAACAGGAACAACATTCTGGATACTACCAGCCAGAACAGGAACAACATTCTGGATACTACCAGCCAGAACAGGAACAACATTCTGGATACTACCAGCCAGAACAGGAACAACATTCTGGATACTACCAGCCAGAACAGGAACAACATTCTGGATACTACCAGCCAGAACAGGAACAACATTCTGGATACTACCAGCCAGAACAGGAACAACATTCTGGATACTACCAGCCAGAACAGGAACAACATTCTGGATACTACCAGCCAGAACAGGAACAACATTCCGGATACTACCAGCCAGAACAGGAACAACATCCTGGATACTACCAGCCAGAACAGGAACAACATCCTGGATACTACCAGCCAGAACAGGAACAACATCCTGGATGCTACCAGCCAGAACAGGAACAACATCCTGGATGCTACCAGCCAGAACAGGAACAACATCCTGGATGCTACCAGCCAGAACAGGAACAACATTCTGGATGCTACCAGCCAGAACAGGAACAACATTCTGGATGCTACCAGCCAGAACAGGAACAACATTCTGGATGCTACCAGCCAGAACAGGAACAACATTCTGGATGCTACCAGCCAGAACAGGAACAACATTCTGGATGCTACCAGCCAGAACAGGAATAACATTCTGGATGCTACCAGCCAGAACAGGAACAACATTCTGGATGCTACCAGCCAGAACAGGAACAACATTCTGGATGCTACCAGCCAGAACAGGAACAACATTCTGGATGCTACCAGCCAGAACAGGAACAACATTCTGGATGCTACCAGCCAGAACAGGAACAACATTCTGGATGCTACCAGCCAGAACAGGAACAACAGTCCGGATGCTACCAGCCAGAACAGGAACAACAGTCTGGATGCTACCAGCCAGAACAGGAACAACAGTCTGGATGCTACCAGCCAGAACAGGAACAACAGTCTGGATGCTACCAGCCAGAACAGGAACAACAGTCTGGATGCTACCAGCCAGAACAGGAACAACAGTCTGGATGCTACCAGCCAGAACAGGAACAACAGTCTGGATGCTACCAGCCAGAACAGGAACAACAGTCTGGATGCTACCAGCCAGAACAGGAACAACAGTCTGGATGCTACCAGCCAGAACAGGAACAACAGTCTGGATGCTACCAGCCAGAACAGGAACAACAGTCTGGATGCTACCAGCCAGAACAGGAACAACAGTCTGGATGCTACCAGCCAGAACAGGAACAACAGTCTGGATGCTACCAGCCAGAACAGGAACAACAGTCTGGATGCTACCAGCCAGAACAGGAACAACAGTCTGGATGCTACCAGCCAGAACAGGAACAACAGTCTGGATGCTACCAGCCAGAACAGGAACAACAGTCTGGATGCTACCAGCCAGAACAGGAACAACATTCTGGATGCTACCATCCAGAAACGGAACAACATTCTGGATGCTACCATCCAGAAACGGAACAACATTCTGGATGCTACCATCCAGAAACGGAACAACATTCTGGATGCTACCATCCAGAAACGGAACAACATTCTGGATGCTACCATCCAGAAACGGAACAACATTCTGGATGCTACCATCCAGAACAGGAACAACATTCTGGATGCTACCATCCAGAACAGGAACAACATTCTGGATGCTACCATCCAGAACAGGAACAACATTCTGGATGCTACCATCCAGAACAGGAACAACATTCTGGATGCTACCATCCAGAACAGGAACAACATTCTGGATGCTACCATCCAGAACAGGAACAACATTCTGGATGCTACCATCCAGAACAGGAACAACATCCTGGATGCTACCATCCAGAACAGGAACAACATCCTGGATGCTACCATCCAGAAACGGAACAACATTCTGGATGCTACCATCCAGAACAGGAACAACATTCTGGATGCTACCATCCAGAACAGGAACAACATTCTGGATGCTACCATCCAGAAACGGAACAACATTCTGGATGCTACCATCCAGAAACGGAACAACATTCTGGATGCTACCATCCAGAAACGGAACAACATTCTGGATGCTACCATCCAGAAACGGAACAACATTCTGGATGCTACCATCCAGAACAGGAACAACATTCTGGATGCTACCATCCAGAACAGGAACAACATTCTGGATGCTACCATCCAGAACAGGAACAACATTCTGGATGCTACCATCCAGAACAGGAACAACATTCTGGATGCTACCATCCAGAACAGGAACAACATTCTGGATGCTACCATCCAGAACAGGAACAACATTCTGGATGCTACCATCCAGAACAGGAACAACATTCTGGATGCTACCATCCAGAACAGGAACAACATTCTGGATGCTACCATCCAGAACAGGAACAACATTCTGGATGCTACCATCCAGAACAGGAACAACATCCTGGATGCTACCATCCAGAACAGGAACAACATCCTGGATGCTACCATCCAGAACAGGAACAACATCCTGGATGCTACCATCCAGAACAGGAACAACATTCCGGATGCTACCATCCAGAACAGGAACAACATCCTGGATGCTACCATCCAGAACAGGAACAACATCCTGGATGCTACCATCCAGAACAGGAACAACATCCTGGATGCTACCATCCAGAACAGGAACAACATCCTGGATGCTACCATCCAGAACAGGAACAACATCCTGGATACTACCATCCAGACCAGGAACAACATCCTGGATACTACCATCCAGACCAGGAACAACATCCTGGATACCAACATCCAAAACAGGAACAACATCCTGGATACCAACATCCAAAACAGGAACAACATCCTGGATACCAACATCCAAAACAGGAACAACATCCTGGATACCAACATCCAGAACAGGAACAACATCCTGGATACCAACATCCAGAACAGGAACAACAGTCCGGATGCTACCATCCAGAACAGGAACAACAGTCCGGATGCTACCATCCAGAACAGGAACAACAGTCCGGATGCTACCATCCAGAACAGGAACAACATTCTGGATGCTACCATCCAGAACAGGAACAACATTCTGGATGCTACCATCCAGAACAGGAACAACATTCTGGATGCTACCATCCAGAACAGGAACAACATTCTGGATGCTACCATCCAGAACAGGACCAACATTCTGGATGCTACCATCCAGAACAGGACCAACATTCTGGATGCTACCATCCAGAACAGGACCAACATTCTGGATGCTACCATCCAGAAACGGAACAACATTCTGGATGCTACCATCCAGAAACGGAACAACATTCTGGATGCTACCATCCAGAAACGGAACAACATTCTGGATGCTACCATCCAGAAACGGAACAACATTCTGGATGCTACCATCCAGAAACGGAACAACATTCTGGATGCTACCATCCAGAAACGGAACAACATTCTGGATGCTACCATCCAGAAACGGAACAACATTCTGGATGCTACCATCCAGAACAGGAACAACATTCTGGATGCTACCATCCAGAAACGGAACAACATTCTGGATGCTACCATCCAGAAACGGAACAACATTCTGGATGCTACCATCCAGAAACGGAACAACATTCTGGATGCTACCATCCAGAACAGGAACAACATTCTGGATGCTACCATCCAGAACAGGAACAACATTCTGGATGCTACCATCCAGAACAGGAACAACATTCTGGATGCTACCATCCAGAACAGGAACAACATTCTGGATGCTACCATCCAGAACAGGAACAACATTCTGGATGCTACCATCCAGAACAGGAACAACATTCTGGATACCAACATCCAAAACAGGAACAACATCCTGGATACCAACATCCAAAACAGGAACAACATCCTGGATACCAACATCCAAAACAGGAACAACATCCTGGATACCAACATCCAGAACAGGAACAACATCCTGGATACCAACATCCAGAACAGGAACAACATCCTGGATACCAACATCCAGAACAGGAACAACAGTCCGGATGCTACCATCCAGAACAGGAACAACAGTCCGGATGCTACCATCCAGATCAGGAACAACAGTCCGGATGCTACCATCCAGAACAGGAACAACAGTCCGGATGCTACCATCCAGAACAGGAACAACAGTCCGGATGCTACCATCCAGAACAGGAACAACAGTCCGGATGCTACCATCCAGAACAGGAACAACAGTCCGGATGCTACCATCCAGAACAGGAACAACAGTCCGGATGCTACCATCCAGAACAGGAACAACATTCTGGATGCTACCATCCAGAACAGGAACAACATTCTGGATGCTACCATCCAGAACAGGACCAACATTCTGGATGCTACCATCCAGAACAGGACCAACATTCTGGATGCTACCATCCAGAACAGGACCAACATTCTGGATGCTACCATCCAGAACAGGACCAACATTCTGGATGCTACCATCCAGAACAGGACCAACATTCTGGATGCTACCATCCAGAACAGGACCAACATTCTGGATGCTACCATCCAGAACAGGAACAACCTTCTGGATTGTACCATCCAGAACAGGAACAACCTTCTGGATTGTACCATCCAGAACAGGAACAACCTTCTGGATACTGCCATCCAGAACAGGAACAACTTTTCATCACTGCAAGAGAACAAACATGTAACAAACATCACAATATAGTCAATACACTGTGGATCCATGATCAATAGATCTGGAATCTGATGATAGATCCATATAAAATGACTCGAACAGACTGGAAATGACTAGATGGGTGGAATCCAGCTGGTCTACGCTCTCCAAGTGGTCTGTATTACTCAACATAAACTGGAGTCACCATAATTTAATCATATATATGAGCAGCAGAACCTTCGTCTCGAATATTTTCCAACCACTCCTTATGAGAACATAAAGATTTTACATAAAATGAATCTTAAGCTGTCACAGTTGAAAATAATCCTTTTTAAAATTCCCATGTCAACAATTCCTTCCAGATCAATTCTGAAATTTACTGGAATCGAAGTTAGTAAACTGTAAAAATCCTCCCAGCAGTTTACGTGAAAACTTGCTATGAAACAGACGGAATGATGGATAGATAAACAAACGGAGGGATAAACGCAGCAAAAACATGATTAAAAAAAAAAAAGTGAAAGTTGTGCATTTGGAGGTATTTTGTATTAAACATTCATCATGCCTGTAAAGTCTGTGATGTAGCATCTTTGGACGTGTGGACGTCTGGACGATTGGACGCCTGGTCGTCTGGTCGTCTGGACGCCCGGTGGCGTGGACGCCCGGTGGCGTGGACGCCCGGTCGTCTGGACGCCCGGTCGTCTGGTCGTCCACGTCTAGGACGACTGGCAGCTGTCCTGGATGTTATCTGCCTGTAAATAGTCTTCCTCTCTGTAGAACCACGGACTCCTGATTGTTTGAGAATGAGCTGAAAACCCTTCCCAGACTGATGAGACGCATCCTTCTCTCAGATCATTTCTGATGTCTTTCCTCCTCGGCATTGTGTTAACAGACGCCTGAATGCTGCAGAGCAACAATCTGCAGGAACAGATCATGATCATCAGCATTAGACGGATAAAGTGCTTCTGCGTTTCGGCTGAAGAAGAGACGACGGTTTAGTTCTGATACGCAGAACATTGAGAGTCACAGACTTTATTTCCGCTTTCTGTCGCCGTAAGGAAGAGAACCGGATTCATAGATCGTTTCAGTCCGACAGAGACCCTCAACATGTGGTGGTTGATTCACATCTTCCTGTCAAGGCTGGGCTGTTACCATGGCGACAAGTCCCACCTCAGCCGAAGACAAATGACTGCGACTGGGAGAGTGAAGAGAATGCTGTTAAATGACCTTCGTTAACCCAAGAAAAATCGGTTCACTGACCTGCAGAAACAGATGTTTACTGAACAGGCTGCTGTTGACTAAAGCAAGATGTCCTCATTGCTTTCTTTGACCTTTGACTTCTGCCAGCTCTTCCACAAACCCTGCAGCTTGCGGAAGATGGATGTTCCTGTTGCACCGCTGTAACGTCTGTTCTTCTGTCTGGAAACATGTCTCAGGTCTGCGGCTCCTTCTCGGCTCAAGCCGGCGTCCACGGCCACATCAAGATGCATCACGCCCACACCAACGTCATCGGACTGGGCGACTCCAGCGTGTGGAAGGTCCCCTTCCTGCCCCGCATTGTCTACCTGTTTGTTGCCCCCCTGGCTGTGCCCGTCATCACTCCGCTGGTGGCCCTCGGTGAGACACACCGACTCGTTCTGAGCTTCCTGAAATACTTCTACGTTAACTGTAACGATCAGCGTTAGGTTCAGACGGAGCTCCTCAGGGCTCCGTTACGTCAGCAGGATGAGTTCTCATGCATGTGGTGCCTTCTGGTTTCTTTGCAGCTCAGCTCAGCGGGCATCCTTTCATCCTGGTGGTTCGGACGGTGCTACTGGTAACACTGGGAATGTACTCGCAGTACTGGCTGCTCATCAACGTCTCCGGGTTCAGGTCGGCCTTCAGCGCCCTGCTCTGCATGCTGGTGTGCAGAGCCATGTTCTCGGTGCCGTACATCCACGTCAACATTTTCCAGGTGAGAACGCAACATAAAGCCCAGAACAGGTCCGAAATATCAGGAGACCTGAACGGACTTCAGACTTTTTATCTTTGAAACTTCATCGATGATCAATTAACCCTTTGATGCACTGAAATGAAAGGCTTTTCTCATTTATGTAGGTGTTTATGGTAAATGAAATGAAAAATACTGTATTAATCCCCAAAGGGAAATTCAATCAATATATTATTATTTATGTTTATTATTAATATAATTATTATTATTTAATAATTATATTATTATTATATTATTTATATTTTATTATTATTATATTATTATACTGTATTATATTATCAATATCATTAATTATATTAAGATTATTATTTACAGTATATTCATCATATATATATATATATATATATATATATATATATATATATATATATATATATATGACAACATATTGTCTTACAATTATATTATACTATATCATTTTAAAATTCAGAAAACATCACAGTGTATGTGTGTCATAGTAATTAATAGAAGAACTCCTGCATCAGAGGGGTAAACTTTGTCACTCATAATGTTTCCCGGACGTTAAATCTACATGTTTCCCTGACGTTTCGCTCTCAGCCGTAATTCTGCATCCAGGCAACACAGAATTTAGTCCTAATAATGAAAGAAGCTGTTTTTATGCTGAGTAGTAAACTGAGTCCATGCAGATTTACCAGTCATTCCCGACTTACTTTCCCTGACGACCCCCTTTGTGCCAAAAAGCCGTGACTCCCTCGAGCCCTCCGTGTTGAAACCACTCTTGGTTTTATGATTCGCTGCTTCTCACCATAAACGATGTGCTCTGCCTCTTTCCTGGCTTTGATGAACATTTAGCCTTCCTTTCTTGTTTTATTCATAAATAAAGGCCAATTACCTGCTCTTTGGCATCTCGTAGTCTCATTAACGAAACGGTGCATTCCTGGTTCCTTATGGATGAACAGGATCTAAACGTCTACAAACATGAAACCAGACTCATCCTGGTTCTGCCATCAGGCAGGAGATGCATGACAACCGGACACACCGCTTGTTGTGCAGTACGTCCCAGGAGCGTACTTTTTCTTTTCAGCATTTTTAACTTTTGTTTTTTATTTGTTTCCATCACTAAGTATTTATTCTGCTGCACCTTTACTTTTTCTTCCTCTTTTTAAGCCCCTTTTAAAGGCTCCCCTCCACAGCTGCAAGGCTGTGATGCTAACCACTTCTGCTGGCTCTTTTATGTTAGCTTAACTGGTCACTTTAAACTCTGTAGGAATAAATGTGGGCGTGATGGTTGGTTGTGTTTCTGTGTCGACCCTGCGATGGACCGACAGCCTGTCCAAGGCGTACCTGCTGAGAGACTCCACCTCCTCCGCCAGTTGGGCTAAACGCTACAGAAAATGAATAAATGGATGGTTCTGAACAGTCAAGGACCCCTTCTGCTCTTTAGGGAACCCCTTTGGAGTCCAGGGGCCATAGGTTGGGAACCACTGCTGTACCGCTGTTGTTTGTATTTCATTACTCAGGTGGGAACACGGTTGCCGTTTGGTTCGTATGTTTGTCAGCAGATCTCTCAGAAACTTAAAAGATTTGTTTGAAACTGACTAAATCCGGATCAGGATCCAGGACCAGTTTGTTTAACTTTTCAGATGTTTGCAGCCTACATCTGTGAATATAAAAAGACATAAGTTGTAACCATGTAGTTTTATCTGTTTATATATGTTGTTTTTAACATTTAAGTCAAATCATGAACATTTATTTTTCCAGCTATCTCACATGAGCATTTGTGGCCAAACATAATATACAGAGACAGAGACATGTTCCTCTGGGTGAAGTGGTTCCTCGTCCTGATAGTAGTCTATACATTCTGTAATCATGAACAATAAGAAATATAGTTAGACCCCTCAGTTTACTGTAAATCTGTAAAAACTGATGAAACTAATGAAGTTGTTAATTTCCTATATTTCGTAGCTTCTTCTCCCGGCTCCCCTCCTCCCCCTCCAGCAGCGCATACCTGATAGCCACACCCTGCATATAAACAGCGTGTTAGGATGAAAATACAAAGTAGTGAAGAAGAAACTCGGAAGGTAAACGTGGCTGAGAAAATGCAGGAAGGATTTCCCGACCCGGCTCGGTTTATTTGCCTCCTCCTGCTAAACAGCCGAGAAAGAGAAAATCATTGGTGGAAAAAGCTGCAAATAAAAAAACACTCGTAGACCTCCAACACGGCCTTTAAAAAGTTCCAAACGGTGATCCGGATCACCAACAAAATAAAATCAGTTCTTTCATTTTACATTTCCAACAACTCCTGAACATTTAATTAAAATCCGTCCAGAACTTTTTGAGTCATCTTGAACACAAACAGATAAACAAATAAAAGCCAGTAAAAACATAACCTCCTTGGCGGAGGTAAGAAAAAAGCCTCGGATCACGCAAGGAGCACAACCAGAGGGGGAGGGGCCAAGACAGGAGGAGGAGCCAAGACAGGGCGCCACTTTCACATCTCGCTAGCTCCCCAACATCACCTACCCCAGCTTTAAGTAATTTCTACCTGTTTTACATTCATTCTTTTGGATTTCGGACAGAAAAAAAGAAAATTTTTGATGCGTGTTTTAACTCTCTTTGATGTTCTCGTGTTCTTTTCATGCAAACGGTCACGAGTGTGTTCCCTGTAGCGGCCCCTCTGAGGAACTCCAGCTGAATGCCGCTTTGTGCTCCTGTCTGCAAACTAAAGCGGTGAAAAGAAGAATTCCTCCGTGATTTTCCCAGAAGGACTCCTGCAGGTCATTGTGCATTGTTCCGATCAAAGTGTGTAAAGAGGATTAGAAAGCGCAGGTTTTCTGACAGGCTCTAACAGGAGAATGTTTGCTTTGACTCGGGGGGGTCGGAGAAGAAACCTGTTCTCCTTCAGTCCCCCGGGTCTCCTGGTGCTGATGTTGGCCCGTGTCCCATTTTCCACCCTGAACCCGGAGCTTTGCACCTCATGTTTGAGCCGGGTGACCTTTCCTTCTGATCCTGCAGAAAGGCTTTCCTCGCACTGAAAGCTGCAGCAGATTTCTTGGTTTTTTCGGCTCATTGGTGCCAAACTGATTCAGGAATTCGTGGAATTGGAGGAGCAGTCCCACCGCTCCTGGTTCACTGTGTTCCAGTTGCTTTGTGTAAATACAAACAAACAGCTTCATCTGGAAGCTGATGCTGTTCACTGCATGTGGCCACACAAAACATTTACACAGGTGGATGCATAAAATAGCAGAATTTATTAAACAAAAGGTTATTACACTGTATTAAAACACACTTTGCACAATTTTCAATGTTCTTTAAAAGAAATAACATTTTACTAATTAGCTAACTTTTTCTGTCTCGTACAAATTACATGAATATCATTAATTTTATTTCATGTTAAACAGTTCAGAATGCTTCATTTGTTTATTTATTTTGTTTTAATTTTTGCAAAATGCTTTATTTAGAAATTGGTTTTGCAGTGAGATAGCTTTCATCAACACAAACTCTGAAACAAAACACGGAACAACCGGAGAAGAAGCTCCACAGATCAGGCAAAGAGCAGAAAGACAAAGCGGCAGCTAGAAGACGTGATTCTGAACATTGTTGAGAGATATTTAATGTGTGATTGCAGCACATCGGTCTGCCAATGTTCTCTCCAACCCGACGACCAAAAAGGATTTACCAGATGACCCACGGGGTCCTGAACCTACCGCGAAACCCTCTGCTGGACTGGACGTTCGGACACTCGCTGATCAACTGCCACGTGGAGCACCATCTCTTCCCCTTTCTGTCGGACAACATGTGCTTAAAGGTCAGCTTCTCGCTTTTATTCTCACCTCTTTTTAGACTAAATGTAAACAAACAAGCTCATATCCTCATAAACTAAAGAATACCATCAAAGTTTATAAAACTATCTTTAATTTTTCACTCTGTTCAGACATTAAACTGTCCTGATACATTGTTTTGCATCCGTCAGGTGAAGCCGATCGTTTCCAAATACCTGACCGAGAAGCAGCTTCCGTACCAGGAGGACAGCTACCTGTCTCGTCTCCACCTCTTCTTCCATAAATACCAGGAACTGATGGTGTTTGCTCCGTCCATCACAGAGCTGGTGGGGGTGCAGTGATGGAGGGAGGATGTCTGAACACATGACTCTAAAGCACAATCATTCCTGCTGATGCAGAAAGATGCTGAAGTCTCGCAGCCTCCGCTGTGCAGCGTGAAAGCTCTAACAACCAACAACCTTTAGCTAAATCAAGTTATAGCTGCAGAATTAACTGAATAAATGCTTTAATTTTGAGTAGCACAAAGATAAACCAAAAGCTGACCTGATTGTTCTGATTTGTGAGCTTTTCCTCCCTCTGGTGGTTGCCAGGGCAACGGTGACCCCACTGGGAAGGCGGTGTCCATCAGAGGGATGGTACGGAAGCTGGGAGCGGCCACGCTTTGCCTTTTTTAGAGCAGTTTCCTCAAGATAGCAGAATGATTTGTCTCTTTATCTGGAGAAAACATTTTCATTACTAAAAGACAAAATAAATGTTTAAACCGTAAACTAACTTCAAAGTTATGATCCAATGCAACACCAATAAAACAAACTGATCGTTTTCAGTTTCATCTCAATCAATTTCTCATCCCAAACAAAGTTATAGAAAGTTATTATTTCATGGAAACGCACATTTCCAGAGATAAGTAGAAAAAGTAACTCGTCATGTCCTGAAAATAAGTTTGTTTTCTCTTAATAATGCAGTAATTAACTCCTGATTCTGATATAATGATATAGAAAAGTAAATAATTGCTTCTGTATGACGGTGGGATAAAACACATATATGGATTAACCTGAATATTAAACTTTTACATGAGTGCATGAGTGATGTTATATCCTAAACCAATAAGTGATAAAAGTGTTTCGGGGGGTGTTCATGACGGGTCTCAGTCGTCCAGGTCATCGTTCATAGGAAGGAATAAAGCAACTGGACTTGTGGAGTTTTATTAAAAATGTTTTGCTGCTCCTCTAAGCACCGTCCTCAGTTCTGTGTGGTGAGGAAAACCGGTTTTATGTGCTTGGAGACCTCAGTGGTGCTGGTTCAGTACTGGTGCCAGAGCCAGTCCTTTGCTGGTTCAACGCCGGTTCTGGTTTTGAACGAAAGAGCCTTCCTTCAGGGCGCTGGTTGTTTCGCCAGACGGTCACCAAGAACAGAATTCAGGATGCCGTTGTGTCCTAGCTCCTCCTTCTGCTCCCTAAAATCTTTTCTAAACTTTCTAGATTTGTTGACCAGCTGGTCGATGCTCCATCCGTAACCACCTGCAGCCATCTCCGTTGTAGCTGCTCGAACACAGGCTTAGTCTGATTTACCTTGGAAAGCCGGTAAACACCGAATCTCATCCTCGGACCAATTCTGCATGTTCTTGGGAGTCCATTTCTTCACTGGTATGAAGAGGTCTGTCCATTTTTTAAGGCTCTTATTTTGGCCAGGTAACCCTCACTCCCAGCAAGTCAAGTGGTTTTCAACTCTGGCCCAGTAGAGTTGGTGCCTGAATAGAACCAGTTTTTACCGCCAGGAGCCGGTGTTTCGTCCGGCTCTGGCACCGAACCTGCACCGGAACCGGCTCAGTCGAGAGGGACTTGGGTGGATCATGACTACTAGTAAACAACTTGATATTCCGTGTGTTTACATGCGAGATTTAATTCCTGTTTAATTCAGAATAAAAGTTAATTCCACTTTAAACTGATGAAAAGCGACCATGTAATCATTTAATTCCTAATGCTAATTTCTATTAGGAATTAAATTTAATTCCGATCTTAAGTGTCTGGTTTATTCATATTTTATTCCCGAACTATTTAATTCCTCTGTCATGTAAACCTTCATTCCGCTCTAAGTTAACTCCGGTCGTTCTGAGCATGCTCGTTACCTTGTCCTGTCCCGATGACGCGCGTTGTTTTACCTCCCGTGTTCGGTGGTCTATCTTTCTTCTTCTTCTCAGTTGCTGCAGAAAGTGAAGTAGTATGCTGGTGTTGAGCTGCTACTTCACATTTATAATAAAAATAGCGGTGAAACTGGTTCTTATTATGTAGTTTTTACAAGTTACGACTAAAAAGACAAGAAGCAGGGAGCCAACTTTATTTCCAGCATTTCCAGCGTACACCCTCTGTCCAATCAGAACCCTTCCCAAACCGCTGCCAGAGGAATTAATTGAGGATGTGTTTCATGTAAACCTTTTATTCAGAATGATTATTTTCATGTAGAATCGTAGGAGAATACGTTAATTCCTAATTATTCGTAATTCCGAATAATTAATTTCGAATTAAAGACCATCATGTAACCGTAGCCATTTACATTACTAAAGAGACTCCAGAGAGGCTAACGGTGAGTGAGGTCTAACATTGTGTTGGGTGGAGCAATGGACCTGGCTAACAGCCTGTTGTACCTGATAGACGTGTTTGTCTTACTGCTTGGAGGAGCAGCAAAATGTTTTCTATAAAACTCTTCCAGACCAGTTTCCTCGCTTTATCCCTTCCTATGTTTCAAGGTGTGTTTACGCCAGCCCCTCTGATTCAAACTGTGGTCTGTTTTCTCTGTACTTTTGTGGAGGTGTGAATATGCAAATAAATTGTGATACGGATCAAAGAAGCAAACTTTTGTGGTCTGTCTTAAAATTTAAGTCTCTGTTTGCTCCAGGTGAACCAAATCTAGGAAGTGGACTACAACATGGGCATTGTGGGTAAATCCAACATAAACATTCACACAAACGTATCAGTAGCTGAGAGAAGTTGTTTCTGGTTCGGCGTAGAAAACTGAAGTAACATTTCTAATGGAAATATTGCCATGTTTTGCTCTTATGTTGTGAAAACTGCCGTTGTTCTGTACTAACTAATGGATGGGCTAGTTTTCCTCTTTGTCGTTTGTCTTGTCTTCTTCCGTCATTTTTCACGCAGCGCCTCCTCTGGTGAAGATGGGAATACATTATTCAAACAAACACTAAAGGAACTTCTGCAGGTTTTCCAAGTGAGGTAATTCGGCATCTATATTGCATCCTGTCTCTTCTCGAAACTTATTATTTACCAAATCGGCTAAAGTGAACGTTCAAAACGGCCGGGGTGTTGATATCTAGCAGGTAACGTGGTGCGGAAAGGAAAACTAAGCTGTAACGTGTCCTGGAAGCAAAAATTGCAAAGTGCATTTTTTCCAGACTCAGGATACAGCAGAGAAACAAACAGCTTCAGAGATGTTCAGAATAAATGTCACTGTGCCATCCAAACAGGTCAGAAACACAGCTTTAAGGGCAGAAAATGACACCATGCTGGCTTTAAGGTTCTTTTAGCCAGTGTGAAAGGAAACTCAAACCCCCAGTTGAACAGAGTCCCCAGTCATACCAAGTACAACAGACTGTAAGGTGCAGACTCTCCCTTAGTAAGACATTTTTTTTTACTGATTTCACATAGGAAGTGAAAAGTATACACCTCTGGGTATACTTTATACACCTCCCCGCAGGGGGACACAGTCGAACACCTTCTCCAGGTCCACTAGAGCTGGTCCACTGTTCCCCAACCATGACGAAAACCACACTGCTCCTCCTCAATCTGAGATTCGATTATCCGGCGGACCCTCCTCTCCAGGACCCCTGAATAGACCTTACCAGGGAGGCAGAGGAATGTGATTCCCCTGTAGTTGGAACACACCCTCCGGTCCCCCTTCTTAAAAAAGGGGAGCCACAACCCCAGTCTGCCAGTCCAGCGGCACTGTCCCCGATGTCCACGCGATGCTGCAGAGGCATGTCAGCCAGGACAGCCCCACAGCATCCAGAGCCTTAAGGAACTCCGGGCGGATCTCATCCACCCCCGCGGCCTTGCCGCCAAGGAGCTTTTTAACCACCTCAGCGACTTCAGCCCCAGAGATAGGAGAGTCCACCCCTGAGTCCACCAGCTCTGCTTCCTCATCGGAAGACGTGTTGGTAGGATTGAGGAGGTCTTCAAAGTATTCCTTCCACCGACCCACTACGTCCCGAGTTGAGGTCAGCAGCTCCCCACCTCCACTGTACACAGTATTGACGGAGCACTGCTTCCCCCTCCTGAGCCGCCGGATGGTGGACCAGAATTTCCTCGAAGCCGTCCAGAAGTCTTTCTCCATGGCCTCGCCGAACTCCTCCCACGCCCAAATTTTTTCCTTGGTGACAGCCAAAGCCGCATGCCGCTTAGCCCGTCAGTACCCGGTACCCATCAGCTGCCTCCAGAAGACCCGATAGGACTCCTTCTTCTGCTTGACGGCATCCCTCACTGCTGGTTTCCACCAGCGAGTCCTGGGATTACCACCATGACAGGCACCGATGACCTTACGGCCACAGCTCCGACTGGCCACCTCAACGGAACACAGCCCATTTGGACTCAATGTCCCCCACCTCACTCGGGACATGATTGAAGCTCTGCTGAAGGTGGGAGTTGAAGCTCGCTCTGACGGGGGACTCAGCCAGACGTTCCCAGCAGACCCTCACGACATTTTGGGCCTGCCAGATCTGACCAGCTTCCTCCCCCACCATCTGAGCCAACTCACCACCAGGTGATGATCAGTTGACAGCTCCGCCCCCCTCTTCACCCGAGTGTCCAAGGCATGTGGCCGCAGGTCCGACGATACGACTACAAAATGGATCATCGAACTGCGGCCCAGGGAATCCTGATGCCAGGTGTACATATGGACACTCTGTTCAAACACGGTGTTCATTATGGACAATCCATAACGAGCACAGAAGTCCAGTAACAAAACACCATTTGGGTGAGGGGGGGACCATGCCTCCCAATCACTCCCCTCCAGGTCTCAGTGTCATTGCCCACGTGAGCATTGAAGTCCCCCAGCAGAACAATGGAGTCCCCAGAAGGAGCACCCTCCAGCACTCGCTCCAAGGACTCAAGAAAGGGTGGGTACTCTGAACTGCTGTTCGGCGCATAAGCACAGACAACAGTCGGGACCCGTCCTCCCCCAACTGAAGGCGGAGGGAAACTACCCTTTCATCCACCGGGGTAAACCCCAACGTGCAGGCACCAAGCTGGGTACCGATGAGAATGCCCACACCTGCTCGGCGCCTCCCACCATGAACAACTCCAGAGTGGAAGAAGGTCCAGCCCCACTCGAGGGTTCTGGTTCCAGAGCCCAAGCCATGCCAGGTGAGTCCAACTATATCTAGTCGGGACTGACACCACTGGACCTGCAGCCTTGTTCTGGTTCATTATGAAGTTGCTTCTTAACCTAATTGCAGGAGACAAACAAGGTGGAGGTCTCAGGATGTCCTGATGTGGAGGGAGATGAAGCTGTGTTCTGGTCCACGACTGAGCTGCAGGGTGACAGATTGGAGGTGTGACAGGAAAGCAGTGGGCTTATGGAGGGTGTGTGGTCTGTTGGGCTGGAGGTAGGAGGTGAATGGAACCTGTTGAAGAATATGTTGAGCTATTTTTGTCTACATTTGTCTAACTGGTTTTCAAACTTATTACAATGAATATTAAGAAGCATCAGTCATCAAATACTGTCTGTAAGAGACAAGTGGCGCCAGAAAACATGCTACTGTCATAAAGACAAATGTGAACGTTTTAAAGGCATCAAATCCCAAATCTAAGATGATACAAAATAATTACATTGACTATATTTCAAATTGCCCTCAGCAGTCAGATATATCCTGACTTATTTTATCTTTATTATATACTCTCAAATGTAAGTCGCTTTGGATAAAAACGTCTGCAAAATGCCTTAAGAATAGAATAGAATATGAATAAATACAGACTAAACAAGGATATAAGGGAAAAATAGAAATTATTATATAAATATAATACAATATATATACAAGCGCCATAAAAAAAATCGGCAGTTCTCCAGACTAATACGGCACATTTCCAAGTCAAGTTAATAAGCGTTCCAGACATGTCCCTCTGGGAGGAGACCCGGGGAAGACCCAGGACAAGTTGGAGGGATTATATCTGTCGGCTGGTCTAGGAACACCTCGGGATCCCCCCCGCAGAGTTGGTAAATGTGGCTGGGGAGAGGGAAGTCTGGGCTTCCCTGCTTAGGCTGCTGCCCCCACGACCCGACCCCGGATAAGCAGCTGAAGATGAAGTTAATAAGCGCTGGACGCTGGACACGCTACTAACACGTCAACTTGCTGCTGACAGTCATGCATGTGTGTGTGTGTGTGTGTGTGTGTGTGTGTGTGTGTGTTTTAGAAAAAAAAGCCAGGAGAAAGACGGGAGGGGGATCAACTCGCAACATATAAAATATATATATTTATATATAATATATCTAAAAAGTTGATAAAAATATTTTCTCATTAGATATCTAATAAAAATAAATGGTTTATGTAAATGACTGATCAAAGTTGCTCAAATATAGATGGCATTAGGGAATTCAAATCAAAGCTTGTAAGGAGGCATTTAGTGGTTTAAATGTTTTAAAAATTATTTCCATTCAGTTAAATGGACCAAATTACAGGCAATGTGAAAAATATGCTCACATTGGAAAAAAATTCCTCTTTCAGGTTATTTGCTACATTTTGCATCTTAAAGTTACAAAGCTTGAAAATGTTCTGTCTAAAACCTAAAGAGACCGGTGCAGAATGTGGTGTCCGCTGCTGGAATCGAACCCGCAATCACTGGATTGTTGCCATTTTTTTCTCTTTTTTTTCTTCTTCTTTCCCTCTTCTTCCCCCCTCCTTTGCCATTCAGTTACAATTAGTAAATAAAATAAAGAAATAAAATCCATTCATTTCTGATCATGAGCAAGTTTATTTTGTTTTATTTTCTTTAGTGTACTTAGACATGAGTATTCAGGGGGAATGATGTGGAAACTTAGCTTGTCTCCCATCAGGTCATGTTATAGTTTCACACCTTAGTTTCATTTGAAACTTTATTTTTGGGGGGGGGGGGGGGGGGGTTGATGATTCCTTCCCCATCTGTATAAAAGAAAAGGTTTGATAGACATGATGAAATCTCCCAAAGGGATTCATAACTTTTCTCATTTATTTATGCTACCATTATATGAACGGAGATGTAAACTGTTCTGCAGCTGAAAGCTGAATGACTGATCTGAATAACTCTCACCTAAATCTTAGAGGAAGCAGGAATTAGGAAATTTAAGGCTAATTTGCACATTCACAGGAGTCACGGTAATAAATAATTAATGCTGTAATATCTGATACATGCACTTTCTGAGACCTTTCCATAATTTTATGATACAAACTTGTCTCAAAAGTCAAAACCTTGTTTATACAATCTAATAGTTGTCTTCTGCCCTCTGGTGGAGACCTTTTGAACTACTGCTTGAACAGTGACCTCATTCTAACTCGTCTCCATGAAAACATCACTGATTTTTTAAAGACGTGTTTCAGCAGAAAGTCTTAAAAGTCTTTGTTCAGCAACACAAAAGCACAGCTGTCCCAAAAAATTAACAAATAAAATCTAAAACGTCCTTAAATTAACTGAACTGTTGATGAGTTTGGTGTCTAGACTGTAGATGAAGCTCTCTATTATGAGCTCTTACCTTTGACTTTTTGTCCGGAGGTTTAAATAGTGGGGAGGAAGGCTCTTGGATTGACTTGTCCTGTTAATGAGAACAGCATCCTTTTTGTTTAATATAAATAAAACCGATTCTTTTGTGATTTTTTTTTTTTTAATGCTGGCATGGAGGTGCATCCTACCAATTTCAATGCTGATGTTTAAAGGTGAGTCATACATCTCTAGATGCTGCTGTAGGCTCAGTAATTCATCTCGACTCAGCAGCTTCTCTAAAATATTCTGAGAAATGATCAGCTCTGGATGCTCATCTAGCACTGGTCCAGGACAAGACTTAGAACACATAAGCGGTAATGTGATTATTTTATGGTTGCTATATCAGAAATAATCTGATAAAATGGGAAACTAACCATTGTTGCCAGATGTTTTTCCAGATGTGACAGTACTGAAAGGACGCAGCAAACTAGAGTTTCTGTGTCGTCGTCTTCAGGTTTTTCCACCGCAGCCTTGCTAGAAACTTGACCTGCATACAGCACCTGCAGTCATATCACCAAACACACATGCAGGACATGAAAACTTTCAGTAAAAGATGAGTGGAGGATCCTGCACGTCTGAAACCAACTGAAACTACCTTTTCTAACAAATATATTTAATCTGTTTATGGTTTTCCCCTTCCTTTTGTCATACTTGGAAAACCAAATGAAATAAAACCAGCTCACCTTGTAGGTCCAGGTACGGAAGAGTCTGCTTTGTAGGCGGTGTGCCATGAAGACAACCTTTGTCTCCAGCAATACACTAAAAAGGAATGTGAAAACATTAGTTACAGCTCAAGTAGGTTTACGTAGCTCATCTGGGTTTACTGTACGGAGAAAACTTTAAGGGTTTCAAGCTGCGACTTTTCATTTCATTTTATTTAATTTTATTTCTTTTTGTCCAAAATGTTTTTTATTGATTTATGTGTTCTCTTTTTTTATTTAACAATAAATAATATGATGCAATAGTTGTTTATAAACATGTGGTAGTACAGAGGAAATAAATGAATAAGTATGAATAAAAATTTAAAAAAAAAAAAAAAGACTATATAGTAACATTCAAAGCATTCCCTAAACTAAAAAACAAAAAGAAAATTGCTGGTGCAAAGTTAGAACATCAATTCCTGTACCTGGATACTACTTCACAAAAAGAAAGGAAAATAACAGATCAGCTGTTAGATGTTAATATGTAAGATGTCAGATGTTCAGCTGTTTAGCTGAACATCTGTTAAACAGATGTTAAGGGGGGAAGGTAACAAAAGTATCATTTTAATTTATTTCTAAATATACAACTAATTAACTCCAAACTTAAACTGTATCTAAAGAAAAGCCATAAAAAGATAAACCAACACTATTTCTTTTACAATAAGTTGATATTTCAGCTCCTGTAGCCTCCTTCTATGTATTTTTATTCAAAATAAACCAGATGTTTTAGCATATTTTGCCCAAACAAACAAAGCAAATGAATTAACACCAAATTTAAGTAAGACTTAATGATGTCTGAAGAATTTTCAACCCTGACAACTTATTAGAAACTCAAAATAAGCAACACTGAAGTAAAAAAGTAACTGAAATGAAATTTCTTGCAGTGTTCCAACATGATATATTATGTTGGCAGCAAAATATTCATTAGATAGCATCACTATGGTAACATATTTTGTTGGTTTTTATAATGCGCTGTTGGGAGCATGTAGATGTTGAACAACAGGGGCCCCAGAAAGGAGCCTTGGGGAACTCCACATGTTGTTTTAGTAGAAGAAACAAACATCTCAATATGTATTTATCAGAAAAAGAGCAATTAGAATTGTAAACATGCTCTACATGTCAGAACAATCTTCTGAATGAAATAGAAAGACTTCAATAATCCCGGAGGGATGAAGTCAATCAAATAAAAAGCTAACATTTTAAAATCTGGTTGATGACAAAGCATTGCCGCTAATTATTTAGAAATTGTTCCAGTTCAGATAAAATCTCATTAACTCAGAGGCGATAATGTGTCTGACAAACCGGCTACTAGAACCACGACAGAATGACGGAGGTGCAGTAAGAAGAGTCCGTTTGTAGAGAAATGGAGAGGAAATGAAAACAAGATTAAACAACAAAGCAGGAAGAATTAAGTGTTTTATAAAAGTCATATTTACTCTGATGTTGTTTTTTTATATTATTTTTTGTTGCATAACTGTGCAAAGCCACATGTTCATGCATGTGTTTTGTCCCGACAGGTGACAAACTCCTCCCTGCTGCCTTTTTAGACTTGTGTTATTTAGACATTTGGGTGGGTGTGTTCTAATGTGTGTGTGATTATTAGCCTCTTCAGTTTTTCTCCTCAGTGACTGACTGGAGGGACTCTGTGGGGGTAAAAAGTAAAGCGGGGGTGGTGTCCTAGTGAGCACCACCAACATCAGCACTGCTGCAACTCCATTTGGCTTCTTTGCGTTTGAGTTGAGTCACCGTTGTCTTGTTTATGATTTTAGTTCGTTACAGGTTAGTTTTGGTTAGTTTGAGATCAGACCAGGTCAGGGTCTCCACAGTCCTGCAGGTTTTTAATGTATCCCTGCTCCAACATACCTGGGTTACATTAAATGGATCCAGGAGGCGAGAAAGTTCTGCACAATGATGGATTGATTTGAGTCAGCTGTGTTGGAGCAGGGACACATGGAAAACCTGCCGGATTGTGTCCTCAGGACCAGAGCTGGACCCCCCCAGACCTAGATCCCACAGCTGGCCTGCGGTTGCCCTTCGCCTCACTGCTTCTGGCTACGTTGCTGCTTAGTGGGGGTCTCTTATCCATTATGGTTCCTTTATTTTGAGCCTTGTTTCGTTTAGGATCCGTAACAAGACCGCAGTATGTCTGATAGCAACTTAACTATGTTTGACTCAGAATAAAATCTAAAGCCTTCACATGGCAGGACATGTCACTCGTGAGGTTTTCTCAAACGTGTGTAACTGCACTAAAGCCCGTTCATACCATCATACCAGTTCTGACGACTAGTTGAATGGTTCCTGTCCACTCTGGCCTGAAGTAGTCGGCGACCATGGAGACGTTCAGACCCTCGTATGAGCTGAGGCCAAACACGTCAGCAGGTTTCTGGACATTGTTTACGTGTTTTACTTTGTATGGTGGAGTTTTAGTTTGGGTTTGTTGGGTTGGAAATCTTCAGAAATCTTCCTGAAGCCATGCAATGATTTCCACAAGGGGATAACGTGTTTTTGTTGTTTTCATTGCAGCGCTTTCCTCTGTGTACAGAGATTTCTTCGGATTCTTTGAACCTTTATGTGCACAGCCCAACAGTTCATTGGATCACCTGTAGTTTTGAATACGGCACACATTCTTCATATCTCATGTATATGAGGCATTAATTGACCTTGAATTGATGAAGGGGAAGCAAGACTTCTCCAGGGAGGGTTAAACAGCCTGTTGCCAGCTGAAACAGTCATCCATCGGGAGACGCCTGCCTCTTTGATTCGTGAAATCCAGGTGAATTTATTTTTGGTCAGGTTGCGTGTCTCCCCTAGAAGTAGAAACCCTCCAGTTCTTTTTCTAAAATCTGAATTCTTTTTCTTATCTTGCTGATTTTCTTTTGCTATTTTTCTCTCTTACAGATCAGCAAACAGCTTCCGCTTCTTATTTCTGAAATCTTTCTGGATGCTTTTTTCAAACCTTCTCATGTTACTGACTTCTTTTGAGTTAATCTAATCATATTAAACTGCACATCCAGGTGATTTATGGCATTAACTAGTCTTTACCGTGTTCTTTGTCCGTGATCCTGATACCAAATCAAAATATTGGCAAATATTGTTTAAAAAAAATTCTGTTTCAATTTGCTATATTGTCTTTGTACCCTTAATTAAGACATTATGTGGCTTAAATAATTTTCAGATTGTTGCATTCTGGTTTTATTTACATTTTTATAGTGTCCCATCTCACTGGAGAAGGCACAGACATTTACCTCAAAGTACCGCAGTACCTGCATGCAGACCCTTCAGCATGACTATAAATACTTTCAGACTTCCAAAGCTCTCTAGACAAAGATTGTGTCACACCTCCTAGATAGTCGAGCAGTATGAATAGAAACCAATGTTCCCAGTTCAGGAATCATCTGAATAAAGTAGGGAGGAGACAACCACAAGATCAAAAGATGTTCTCATCTTTAGTCTTGAAGCAAACATTCAGCAGGCAGACGGATCATGCAGCGTGTGATATAAGGCATTAGATCTAAAACAAAAGGATTGTTACCTGTCTGTCTGCTGCATGACTCTTAATACAGCATTCAGCATTGCTCTTGATGACTGGAAGAAAAACACGCGACAAGCTTTATGTTAAACAAGATATATTTAGTTTATGTTACAAATATATGTATGTTAAATATTAACTTTATGTTAAACAAGACGTGTCTGAAGATAAATGATCTGCAGGACAACTTACCTCGATGACATGTAGGATGCAGGTTGGATAAATCACCAGCAGGCCGGTTATGTGTTCCCATATGTGCTGCTTGTTCAACTCCGAGATCACGTTTCCATAGCGATCTTTGTAGAAGCAAATTAAATAAGAACATATTAGTCTGTTGAACAAGAAAACCCATTTCTAGTAAACACATGCAATACCTTACATTTTATTTCTACTCGCATGAATACTGGAAATACGAGCAGCAATGTTTTACAACGTGCAAAAAGTCAGGTTTTACTGCAAATACAGATGAGCTTTCTGTCATTTCTCTAAGTAGTCTTCAGGAAAGGTTTTCCAGGCTCACAGGAGGACTTTACAGTGCTCTTCTTTGGATCTGGACTTTGTTTAGTAGTGTTTTCAGTTCAGGGGACCACACACTGCTTCCGTGTTCCAGTCCAGTTCTTGTGTCTTTTGGCAAACTTCACCCTCTCCTTCCTGCTTCTTGTCTCTCTTCAATGGAAACCGTTTCTAACGAGGCTTCGGCCAAGAAGCAGATGGAAACCAGCTTCACATGCATCTCTAAGGTCCTGTGTCAGATCCTTGTTGGATGTTTATCCTTTACTTATTTAGGACATCGCTTTCAGATACTTTTATACTTAGTTTTCACTTCATCTGTCCTCCACTTTTCCAGTTTTCTCAGCGGGTTTAAGGACTCACAGCACGATGCTGAAAAATAACTTTTTTGGAGCAAAAATATTATTTTAAGATCCTTTTAGAAGACTACAAGTCCGGCTGCTTAGAAGCAAATATAAAACTATGGGAGGTGGCGGGAGACTTTTGCTCTTCCTGGTGATTCCAGTCATTCTTGGGCTTTTTATTGAGTCTTTTATATTCTGTTATTTCTAAAAGAATTTTTCACCAAAGACCACTAAGAAGGTGTTGCAAATAAGCCCTGCAGGATCACTCACACATTCATACAGCAGTAAAAATACTCAACGGTTTAACTACAAATTTACAGATGTTCCAAGTTTAAAAATATGTTTAGACTCAACTTTCATTCCTGCTGAAAAATGAAATGTTGGAATTTATTTTTCCACACTGTGAAATGCTTGGAAGCATATAATTATTTCTGCGCCTACCCTAAAGGAAAACTGAACTGAATTGGTATCATTTGATTAGTTGAAGTCTCTGTAGCTCTAAGATAATTGCTAGCTGACCTCCCAGTTCTGTCACATCAGCAGGACCGTGGGGGAGCCGAGCAGTTACTATTATCCGCTGTAGCACGATCTTCTGTGGAGACAAAGGAGAGAAGTCTGAGCGGGTAGTCATATTACATCCACAAATGTGGTTATTGTTGCATAGTTTAAATATAAGGCTGTATTTTGTTGTCTATATCATGAGTTGTCTTAGATATTTCATAGTATGTTGTTTTCCTTTTTTTACTTTTTGCATATTTGCTTGAAAAGAGTGAAAAGTAAAACTAAAAGCATTTTTCCTAAAGAATCCTTTTAATACAAACCGCATTTTCTCCCATCATTTTCCTCCTCTGTAACATCCAGTGATGAAGTAAACAAGTCCCACTTTCCTCCTCGTTCTGTTCTTCTGCATCAGTTTGCTCCATCTTACTTTTTTAAGTCTTATCTAAAGTTCTTTCAAACCCCGATGGAGTCCAAGCTGTCTGATTTTATTTTTAACAGCTTTTTCACTTTAAGGTGTTCTAAAAGTAAAACCTGCTGCACTCTGGTGGTTCACACAGAAACCAGCCTCATGCAGGGATAAGCTTGTGTTTCAGCGAGTGGAGGTGGAGCTTTATCTGCAGACTGCATTGTATTCACATGATATACTGTAGCTCATGAAAAGTTACAGTTATTAACACCAAGTTTTTCCCCCAACGTTGCATTAATAAGGTTGATGCAACTGGAATAAAATCAATTTATTAATTTATTTAGGTGTAAAATATGTTTAATAAAGCTAATGCTCAACGTGTCAGTTCTCAAATTGCTTCTATCAAGGGAAATTACATCTAATGAGCTGTGAATATATTACTGTTTTCTTTCTTGTACTACAGTACAAAGCGTTATAGTTGTTGGGTAATATGATTGCACTATTTCTGGTTGAAGTTAATGCATATTTTTTCTGCTTTTTGCATATTTTTCTGCTTTTGTGGGGACTTGATAGCACGTATCGAGTTTTTCCACAAACCTCTTTCATTTGGTCGAAAACCACGTGAAACATGGTTGTTCTTTCCTCTTCATCCTTCTCGGAGTCTTTGTTTATCTTAGAATTTAACGAAAAATGCGGGATTTTTTTCGGAGAATCCATAACTGTGAAGGCTGAAAGTGTGAGCGTTCTGTCCGTTACCTTGGCAACACGTTCTTTCACCAGCGTGCGTCAACGTCACTACGTAGTTTTATTTGGCAAGCCAATAGTACAAGGCTACGTATTGAATGAAATTTTTTTATTTTGATTAGGTTAATTAGATAAATAGCTCAAATTTGGAGTAACAATTTTAAGTTCTTCCTATTAAAATATATGTGAAAAAACTAATTTTATAAATTTTTGCTTAATACACACACACACACACACACACACACACACACACACACACACACACACACACACACACACACACACACATATATATATATATATATATATATATATATATATATATATATATATATATATATATATATATATATATATATATATATATATATATATATATATATATATAAATATGAACAACAAAGTGTGTTCAGTAAGGCTTCTTCAGGTCTGCTGTAGGACTGAAAGATACAGAAGATCATTCCTGATCCATCAGCCTCCGGAACAAGACCTCCTCTAGTTAATTATTATTATCTACGACAATATTGAATTTCCCTTTGGAGATTAATAAAGTATTTTTCATTTTATTTAATTAGAATCTCGTCATCTCGTTTCTGCTGTATTTTATTAGTTACTGGCGATTATTTACTCGTATTTTCTTCATATAGTATTAATAAAAAGATGAAAATAGAAGTGGAGGTTACTATACATCAATATGGCACGTGGTTCTTATCAACTGGCGCCAGGTGGTGCTAAATAAATATAAACTGCACATTATGCGCAGTAAGTGCGCAACAGTAACACATATGTGTAAAAAAAGGTGGAGGAAATTCCACCTAAAAACAGATTTGTTTTATGTGTTTAGCATGCTGTTTTTCTTCTTTCGCTGTAAAGGTTATTAATAATGTGTTTCTTTTAAGTGTGCATGATTGTTTTTAAGTTCCCACTTCTACACCTAGTTACACCTAAACTAAAGTCCTTTTTATTGTTGTTTTTTTTATTGGGTTGTTTGTTTGTTTGTTTTTTTGTTTTTTTGTTTTGTTTTTGTTTTTTGTTTTTTTGCACAGAATGTCATGATATCTACAAGTATAAAGCTATTGCACATTCTCTTGCAACCCCAACATAATGAGACGTCAACTTACTGCACAGCTGTCCATTAATAATGATTCATATTTAGGGTGTATTTTCCTTTAAATACCCTCTGAGCGCAGATCAGCAGACAGCAGAGAGGGCGCGCGGCTTCAGCAGCTCAGATCCACGAGCAGGATGGACTGACAAACATCACTGTAGGAGGCCATGATCAGGTACTGTTGCTTTTTCTACTTCTTGTCTTTTTATTGTGAGAAGGAAAGGAAGGCGCACGACGCGGATGGTTCCTGTCGCAGCTCTGCACATCCAGCTCTGACAGCTCAGCATCATCTCATCTCAGTGCCGTTTCATCGTGACGTTGCCGATTCTGCTTCGTGTTAAAATCTGAAACCTAATGTTGAATTTCAGGATTATAGGTGTTTATTTTGCTGTGCTATTTTGTGAGTGTTTTTTGTATGCAGGCGTGTGCGTGTTTGTGTGTATGTATGTGCATGTTGTCATCATGCAATTAGTGATAAATGGAAAAGCAGATGTTTAGTCATTTTAGCTCATCCTGTTCTTAATTTAAACATCAGCACACTGGTTATACAAATGCAGTTTGCTTCATTTAGGATAAATCTGGCTCCACTGTGTGATGCTGTGAAAATGGAACGTCTATCTCCATTTCTCTCTTCTTCTTTTTTTTTAATTATCTCCTTTTCTCTGCTGGAACAGAGTTGGAGTTTCCCCTTCAGGTTCTGGGCAGTGAGACGTAATCCAAAGCTGAATTATTCAGCAGATGTAAGAATGAAATATTTGCAGGGCGCCATGATGACATTAAAGTGAAAGCACAGGGCAGGCAGGGTGTGTATGTATGTTTGTGTTTGGTGTGTATGTTTGGAAAGGTTTAAAGGGGGAGATGATTCAGTTGGAGTTGACTTGTTGATTTTAAATGATGTAAAATCTGGGTTCATTTAGCTTTTTACTGCCAGGATGTTGGGTTTAGAAGTTCAGCAGGAGACTCCAGATGGAAAGAAAGTGGACATGTGTCTGCTTTGCAGGAAACGTTGACCAGTGTTAGCTGGATGTCCCAGTATCTGTGGTCTATTTTACCATCTGTTCCAGCTCAGAAATGGTTTAGTTTAGTTTAGAACAATGAAAGAAAATAAAAGAAAAATATACGTACATACCTATACATACATATGCATTAAGAAAATAATAATCACAAATATTAATAACAATAATAATTCCTCATCAATTCAATAATTAAATAAATTTGTTAGATAAAAGGTGTTTGAAAAAAGCGTATAATTCAGTATTCCCACCCCTTTCTACTCATCTAGTTTTCTATTCTGTCGGTGTGCATCACAACATACTTATTCAATTTGTTATATATATGTATGTGTGTATATAATATATATATATATATATATATATATATATATATATATATATATATATATGTATATATATATATATGTATATATATATATATATATATATATATGTATATATATATATATGTATATATATTTACACTTGCACACACATTTCCATATACATCCATTCATATAAACACATCCACACATACATACATACATATATACACTTACAGCCATATCTACAAAATATTACATTAATATCCATCTACTTATAATATTCCCTATATCGTTTTTTTATTCCTCATCCATATACTTTTTCAAAAGGAATTTTTTTGTGCCTCTTTTGCATATATTTATGTTTCTGCTTTGCTTTAACTCTTTGTCCAGCTTGTTCCACAAAGTCACCCCGCAGCTTCATATGCACATATTTTCATTGTTCCTGCTTTTTGCTTTCTAAATCGCAGCTTTCCTCTTGTGGTGTGTGTGATGAATGAGCCACCGTGGTTCCGTTTGAACATGTCGGCTGATTAATGCCGTAGAAAAGCGCTCGTGCTCCATTCTTCCACACATGGCGTTCTGTAAAGACAGCGGGTTTCTATTTAGGTCGGTCTCTTTTGAAGCCATTTATTGAATAGGAACTTGTGTTTTCTGTGGGAGAAGTTGTTCCAGATACTTTAAACATGGAAGCATCTTTTCTGCTCGGATGCAATGCAGTTCAGCTTCCTCATTAGGGTTTGTTGGAGTCTACAGGGAACGCACTTGGTTTATTCCCAGCTGTGGTTTCTGTCATTGATTTTTCTTATTTTTTTAAGTCACTTTTTCATTCCTCTTAAGATGACTGATGTCGTGTTTTTGGCTTAGAATGATTTCAGGTTTGAAAAGACATCTGAAGGATGGAGAAAGGCTTCTCTCTTCTGTCATACACTTATGATATTAATAAGCAGTTGTCTACTTTAATAAACTTTTATCTGCCCCTGTTTTTTATTTTATCTTAACTGCTCCTGTTTCCTGATTCTCTCCTGTAGATTTGTTTGCCATGGAGATGGACATGATACCGAAGTTTTCCTCGAAGGATGAGGAGATTGACTTCTGGAAGGCTCTTTCCCTCAAATACAAGAAAGGGTACGTAGAAATGGGATGCTCTCCCCTTCAGGAACATGAATGTTTACGTTTCTTCTTATGAGGCTCATGTTGCTCCAGTTTAGGACTTAAAGTTGACAAAACATAGAGATAAAATAAAACTTCCATCAGAAATTCCCAGATAGTTTTTTCTTGTGGTGCAGAGAGACGACGTCTTATGTCACACTTCTCTCATGTATTGTTTAAAAAAAATGCTGGCTATTTAGGAAAGCTAACTAGTTAGTATCTCTGAGAATTCATCCCACATGCTGTTTTTTTTTGTTGTTTTTTTTTTTTACCCTGAAGGGTTTGAAACTGCTTTAGGTGCTGAAAAATTAGCCTGTTTGAGGAAAATAATTTCTATAAGAAATACAGCTTCTAGTGTTTTCTTATGAGAGAAGCTGAAACAAACTTCTTATCTGTTTATAAAAGAACTAAAGATTTTTCTAAAGTTATCATTTCATATTGTTAAAAGGCATGAATGATGCTTTTACCCTGCTATAAAGACATTTGAATTCAGAGCAACTCTGATGAAAAGACTGTTTGCTTTCAGTCCCTCAGTGATGTTTTATAGAGTTATGTTTGCTCTTCATGCTGCTGCGTGGAAAAAGCAGCTCTAAAGAAACATTTTTCAGATAAAATGTAGAGACAGCTGGTCTCAAACGCCTGAACTTCTGGGATCAGGAGGAACTCTCAACCAAACTTCACCACCAAAAGTCACAGCAAGGTTTTTTTTTCTTACTTTTATTCTTCTGACCGGTGGAGTTAAAGTTAGGTTTTCACATCCAGTTAGGAAACTGGAATATACCGCGACACCTGCCTCAAGGTGGTGGATCATCAATGGGTTTCTGCAGGGCTGGAAGAGAAACTGAGGTCATCCATTCTTTTAACTCTGGTCTGTTGGAGCAGGGAAACATCTGAAACATGCAGGAAACGTTGTGCTACAGCAGAACTGCTCAGTCAGTCAGGAAACAAGCTCCACACCTGCAGCGGAGTTTCCTTCTGGCAGCAGTTCCTGTTCGCTTCTGTCGCTGGAGGGTCGGGCATCGGACTGGAGTTCTGGGAGTTTCTGTCGTTCTCTTGGAATTCCTGAGTATGATTGATGTTGGAGTGAAGACGGTTGTTAAGATGGATCTGCCATCTGCAACCATGGAAGACACGTCAAGGCAGTGTGAAGGCTGGACCAAAGATTTCACTGTAACTGCATTTTATTTCCATCCATCCATCATTCTACTGCTCATCCATCCATCCATCATTCTACTGCTCATCCATCATTCTACTGCTCATCCATCATTCTACTGCTCATCCATCATCCATCATTCTACTGCTCATCATCCATCCATCATTCTACTGCTCATCCATCCATCCATCATTCTACTGCTCATCCATCATTCTACTGCTCATCCATCATTCTACTGCTCATCCATCATCCATCATTCTACTGCTCATCATCCATCCATCATTCTACTGCTCATCCATCCATCCATCCATCATTCTACTGCTCATCCATCATTCTACTGCTCATCCATCCATCCATCCATCATTCTACTGCTCATCCATCATTCTACTGCTCATCCATCATCCATCCATCATTCTACTGCTCATCCATCATTCTACTGCTCATCCATCCATCCATCCATCATTCTACTGCTCATCCATCCATCCATCCATCATTCTACTGCTCATCCATCATTCTACTGCTCATCCATCATTCTACTGCTCATCCATCATTCTACTGCTCATCCATCATTCTACTGCTCATCATCCATCCATCATTCTACTGCTCATCCATCCATCCATCCATCATTCTACTGCTCATCCATCATTCTACTGCTCATCCATCATTCTACTGCTCATCCATCATCCATCATTCTACTGCTCATCCATCATCCATCCATCATTCTACTGCTCATCCATCATCCATCATTCTACTGCTCATCCATCATTCTACTGCTCATCCATCATTCTACTGCTCATCCATCATCCATCATTCTACTGCTCATCCATCATCCATCCATCATTCTACTGCTCATCCATCCATCCATCCATCATTCTACTGCTCATCCATCATCCATCATTCTACTGCTCATCCATCATTCTACTGCTCATCCATCATCCATCATTCTACTGCTCATCCATCATCCATCATTCTACTGCTCATCCATCATTCTACTGCTCATCCATCATCCATCATTCTACTGCTCATCCATCATCCATCATTCTACTGCTCATCATCCATCCATCATTCTACTGCTCATCCATCCATCCATCCATCCATCCATCATTCTACTGCTCATCCATCATTCTACTGCTCATCCATCATTCTACTGCTCATCCATCATCCATCATTCTACTGCTCATCCATCATCCATCATTCTACTGCTCATCATCCATCCATCATTCTACTGCTCATCCATCATTCTACTGCTCATCCATCATTCTACTGCTCATCCATCATTCTACTGCTCATCCATCATCCATCATTCTACTGCTCATCATCCATCCATCATTCTACTGCTCATCCATCCATCCATCCATCATTCTACTGCTCATCCATCATTCTACTGCTCATCCATCATCCATCATTCTACTGCTCATCATCCATCCATCATTCTACTGCTCATCCATCCATCCATCCATCATTCTACTGCTCATCCATCATTCTACTGCTCATCCATCATCCATCATTCTACTGCTCATCCATCATCCATCATTCTACTGCTCATCCATCATCCATCATTCTACTGCTCATCCATCATTCTACTGCTCATCCATCATCCATCATTCTACTGCTCATCCATCATCCATCATTCTACTGCTCATCATCCATCCATCATTCTACTGCTCATCCATCCATCCATCCATCATTCTACTGCTCATCCATCATTCTACTGCTCATCCATCATCCATCATTCTACTGCTCATCATCCATCCATCATTCTACTGCTCATCCATCCATCCATCCATCATTCTACTGCTCATCCATCATTCTACTGCTCATCCATCATCCATCATTCTACTGCTCATCCATCATTCTACTGCTCATCCATCCATCCATCCATCCATCATTCTACTGCTCATCCATCATCCATCATTCTACTGCTCATCCATCCATCCATCCATCCATCATTCTACTGCTCATCCATCATCCATCATTCTACTGCTCATCCATCCATCCATCATTCTACTGCTCATCCATCCATCCATCATTCTACTGCTCATCCATCCATCCATCATTCTACTGCTCATCCATCCATCCATCATTCTACTGCTCATCCATCCATCCATCATTCTACTGCTCATCCATCATCCATCATTCTACTGCTCATCCATCCATCCATCATTCTACTGCTCATCCATCCATCCATCATTCTACTGCTCATCCATCCATCCATCATTCTACTGCTCATCCATCCATCCATCATTCTACTGCTCATCCATCATCCATCATTCTACTGCTCATCCATCCATCCATCATTCTACTGCTCATCCATCATCCATCATTCTACTGCTCATCCATCATCCATCATTCTACTGCCCATCCATCATCCATCATTCTACTGCTCATCCATCATCCATCATTCTACTGCTCATCCATCCATCCATCATTCTACTGCTCATCCATCCATCCATCATTCTACTGCTCATCCATCCATCCATCATTCTACTGCTCATCCATCCATCCATCATTCTACTGCTCATCCATCCATCCATCATTCTACTGATCATCCATCATTCTACTGCTCATCCATCCATCCATCATTCTACTGCTCATCCATCCATCCATCATTCTACTGCTCATCCATCATCCATCATTCTACTGCTCATCCATCATTCTACTGCTCATCCATCCATCCATCATTCTATTGCTCATCCATCCATCCATCCATCATTCTACTGCTCATCCATCCATCCATCATTCTACTGCTCATCCATCATTCTACTGCTCATCCATCATTCTACTGCTCATCATCCATCCATCATTCTACTGCTCATCATCCATCCATCATTCTACTGCTCATCCATCCATCCATCATTCTACTGCTCATCCATCCATCCATCCATCATTCTACTGCTCATCCATCATCCATCATTCTACTGCCCATCCATCATCCATCATTCTACTGCCCATCCATCATCCATCATTCTACTGCTCATCCATCCATCCATCATTCTACTGCTCATCCATCCATCCATCATTCTACTGCTCATCCATCCATCCATCATTCTACTGCTCATCCATCCATCCATCATTCTACTGCTCATCCATCCATCCATCATTCTACTGCTCATCCATCCATCCATCATTCTACTGCTCATCCATCCATCCATCATTCTACTGCTCATCCATCATCCATCATTCTACTGCTCATCCATCCATCCATCATTCTACTGCTCATCCATCCATCCATCATTCTACTGCTCATCCATCCATCCATCATTCTACTGCTCATCCATCCATCCATCATTCTACTGCTCATCCATCATCCATCATTCTACTGCTCATCCATCATCCATCATTCTACTGCTCATCCATCCATCCATCATTCTACTGCTCATCCATCATCCATCATTCTACTGCCCATCCATCATCCATCATTCTACTGCTCATCCATCATCCATCATTCTACTGCTCATCCATCCATCCATCATTCTACTGCTCATCCATCCATCCATCATTCTACTGCTCATCCATCCATCCATCATTCTACTGCTCATCCATCCATCCATCATTCTACTGATCATCCATCATTCTACTGCTCATCCATCCATCCATCATTCTACTGCTCATCCATCCATCCATCATTCTACTGCTCATCCATCATCCATCATTCTACTGCTCATCCATCATTCTACTGCTCATCCATCCATCCATCATTCTATTGGTCATCCATCCATCCATCCATCATTCTACTGCTCATCCATCCATCCATCATTCTACTGCTCATCCATCATTCTACTGCTCATCCATCATCCATCATTCTACTGCTCATCATCCATCTATCATTCTACTGCTCATCATCCATCCATCATTCTACTGCTCATCCATCCATCCATCATTCTACTGCTCATCCATCCATCCATCATTCTACTGCTCATCCATCCATCCATCCATCATTCTACTGCTCATCCATCATCCATCATTCTACTGCCCATCCATCATCCATCATTCTACTGCTCATCCATCATCCATCATTCTACTGCTCATCCATCCATCCATCATTCTACTGCTCATCCATCCATCCATCATTCTACTGCTCATCCATCCATCCATCATTCTACTGCTCATCCATCATCCATCATTCTACTGCTCATCCATCCATCCATCATTCTACTGCTCATCCATCCATCCATCATTCTACTGCTCATCCATCCATCCATCATTCTACTGCTCATCCATCCATCCATCCATCATTCTACTGCTCATCCATCCATCCATCCATCATTCTACTGCTCATCCATCATTCTACTGCTCATCCATCATTCTACTGCTCATCCATCATCCATCATTCTACTGCTCATCCATCATTCTACTGCTCATCCATCATCCATCATTCTACTGCTCATCCATCATCCATCATTCTACTGCTCATCATCCATCCATCATTCTACTGCTCATCCATCCATCCATCCATCATTCTACTGCTCATCCATCATCCATCATTCTACTGCTCATCCATCATTCTACTGCTCATCCATCATCCATCCATCATTCTACTGCTCATCCATCATCCATCATTCTACTGCTCATCCATCATCCATCCATCATTCTACTGCTCATCCATCCATCATTCTACTGCTCATCCATCCATCATTCTACTGCTCATCCATCATCCATCATTCTACTGCTCATCCATCATTCTACTGCTCATCCATCATCCATCATTCTACTGCTCATCCATCATCCATCATTCTACTGCTCATCATCCATCCATCATTCTACCGCTCATCCATCCATCCATCCATCCATCATTCTACTGCTCGTCCATCATTCTACTGCTCATCCATCATCCATCATTCTACTGCTCATCCATCATTCTACTGCTCATCCATCATTCTACTGCTCATCCATCATTCTACTGCTCATCCATCCATCCATCCATCATTCTACTGCTCATCCATCATTCTACTGCTCATCCATCATTCTACTGCTCATCCATCATTCTACTGCTCATCATCCATCCATCATTCTACTGCTCATCCATCCATCCATCCATCATTCTACTGCTCATCCATCATTCTACTGCTCATCCATCATCCATCATTCTACTGCTCATCAATCATTCTACTGCTCATCCATCATCCATCATTCTACTGCTCATCATCCATCCATCATTCTACTGCTCATCCATCCATCCATCATTCTACTGCTCATCCATCCATCCATCCATCATTCTACTGCCCATCCATCATCCATCATTCTACTGCCCATCCATCATCCATCATTCTACTGCTCATCCATCATCCATCATTCTACTGCTCATCCATCCATCCATCATTCTACAGCTCATCCATCCATCCATCATTCTACAGCTCATCCATCCATCCATCATTCTACTGCTCATCCATCCATCCATCCATCATTCTACTGCTCATCCATCCATCCATCATTCTACTGCTCATCCATCATCCATCATTCTACTGCTCATCAATCATTCTACTGCTCATCCATCCATCCATCATTCTACTGCTCATCCATCATTCTACTGCTCATCCATCATTCTACTGCTCATCCATCATTCTACTGCTCATCCATCATTCTACTGCTCATCCATCATTCTACTGCTCATCCATCATTCTACTGCTCATCCATCCAGCCATCATTCTACTGCTCATCATCCATCCATCATTCTACTTCTCATCCATCCATCCATCATTCTACTTCTCATCCATCCATCCATCATTCTACTGCTCATCCATCCATCCATCATTCTACTGCTCATCCATCATTCTACTGCTCATCCATCATTCTACTGCTCATCAATCATTCTACTGCTCATCCATCATCCATCATTCTACTGCTCATCCATCCATCCATCATTCTACTGCTCATCCATCATTCTACTGCTCATCCATCATTCTACTGCTCATCCATCATTCTACTGCTCATCCATCATCCATCCATCATTCTACTGCTCATCCATCCATTATTCTACTGCTCATCCATCCATCATTCTACTGCTCATCCATCATCCATCATTCTACTGCTCATCCATCATCCATCATTCTACTGCTCATCCATCATCCATCATTCTACTGCTCATCCATCATTCTACTGCTCATCCATCATCCATCATTCTACTGCTCATCCATCATCCATCATTCTACTGCTCATCCATCCATCCATCCATCCATCATTCTACTGCTCGTCCATCATTCTACTGCTCATCCATCATTCTACTGCTCATCCATCATTCTACTGCTCATCCATCATTCTACTGCTCATCCATCATTCTACTGCTCATCCATCCATCCATCCATCATTCTACTGCTCATCCATCATTCTACTGCTCATCCATCATTCTACTGCTCATCCATCATTCTACTGCTCATCCATCATTCTACTGCTCATCAATCATTCTACTGCTCATCCATCATCCATCATTCTACTGCTCATCCATCATCCATCATTCTACTGCTCATCATCCATCCATCATTCTACTGCTCATCCATCCATCCATCATTCTACTGCTCATCCATCCATCCATCCATCATTCTACTGCTCATCCATCATCCATCATTCTACTGCTCATCCATCATCCATCATTCTACTGCTCATCCATCCATCCATCATTCTACTGCTCATCCATCCATCCATCATTCTACTGCTCATCCATCCATCCATCATTCTACTGCTCATCCATCCATCCATCATTCTACTGCTCATCCATCATCCATCATTCTACTGCTCATCCATCATCCATCATTCTACTGCTCATCCATCCATCCATCATTCTACTGCTCATCCATCATTCTACTGCTCATCCATCATCCATCATTCTACTGCTCATCATCCATCCATCATTCTACTGCTCATCCATCCATCCATCATTCTACTGCTCATCCATCCATCCATCCATCATTCTACTGCTCATCCATCATCCATCATTCTACTGCCCATCCATCATCCATCATTCTACTGCTCATCCATCATCCATCATTCTACTGCTCATCCATCCATCCATCATTCTACTGCTCATCCATCCATCCATCATTCTACTGCTCATCCATCCATCCATCATTCTACTGCTCATCCATCCATCCATCATTCTACTGCTCATCCATCCATCCATCATTCTACTGCTCATCCATCCATCCATCATTCTATTGCTCATCCACCATCCATCATTCTACTGCTCATCCATCATCCATCATTCTACTGCTCATCCATCCATCCATCATTCTACTGCTCGTCCATCATTCTACTGCTCATCCATCATCCATCATTCTACTGCTCATCCATCATTCTACTGCTCATCCATCATTCTACTGCTCATCCATCCATCCATCCATCATTCTACTGCTCATCCATCATTCTACTGCTCATCCATCATTCTACTGCTCATCCATCATTCTACTGCTCATCCATCATTCTACTGCTCATCCATCATTCTACTGCTCATCATCCATCCATCATTCTACTGCTCATCCATCCATCCATCCATCATTCTACTGCTCATCCATCATTCTACTGCTCATCCATCATCCATCATTCTACTGCTCATCAATCATTCTACTGCTCATCCATCATCCATCATTCTACTGCTCATCATCCATCCATCATTCTACTGCTCATCCATCCATCCATCATTCTACTGCTCATCCATCCATCCATCATTCTACTGCTCATCCATCCATCCATCCATCATTCTACTGCCCATCCATCATCCATCATTCTACTGCCCATCCATCATCCATCATTCTACTGCTCATCCATCATCCATCATTCTACTGCTCATCCATCCATCCATCATTCTACAGCTCATCCATCCATCCATCATTCTACTGCTCATCCATCCATCCATCCATCATTCTACTGCTCATCCATCCATCCATCATTCTACTGCTCATCCATCATCCATCATTCTACTGCTCATCAATCATTCTACTGCTCATCCATCCATCCATCATTCTACTGCTCATCCATCATTCTACTGCTCATCCATCATTCTACTGCTCATCCATCATTCTACTGCTCATCCATCCAGCCATCATTCTACTTCTCATCCATCCATCCATCATTCTACTTCTCATCCATCCATCCATCATTCTACTGCTCATCCATCCATCCATCATTCTACTGCTCATCCATCATTCTACTGCTCATCCATCATTCTACTGCTCATCAATCATTCTACTGCTCATCCATCATCCATCATTCTACTGCTCATCCATCCATCCATCATTCTACTGCTCATCCATCATTCTACTGCTCATCCATCATTCTACTGCTCATCCATCCATTATTCTACTGCTCATCCATCCATCATTCTACTGCTCATCCATCATCCATCATTCTACTGCTCATCCATCATTCTACTGCTCATCCATCATCCATCATTCTACTGCTCATCCATCATCCATCATTCTACTGCTCATCCATCCATCCATCCATCCATCATTCTACTGCTCGTCCATCATTCTACTGCTCGTCCATCATTCTACTGCTCATCCATCATTCTACTGCTCATCCATCATTCTACTGCTCATCCATCCATCCATCCATCATTCTACTGCTCATCCATCATTCTACTGCTCATCCATCATTCTACTGCTCATCCATCATTCTACTGCTCATCCATCATCCATCATTCTACTGCTCATCATCCATCCATCATTCTACTGCTCATCCATCATCCATCATTCTACTGCTCATCCATCCATCCATCATTCTACTGCTCATCCATCCATCCATCATTCTACTGCCCATCCATCATCCATCATTCTACTGCTCATCCATCATCCATCATTCTACTGCTCATCCATCCATCCATCATTCTACTGCTCATCCATCCATCCATCATTCTACTGCTCATCCATCCATCCATCATTCTACTGCTCATCCATCATCCATCATTCTACTGCTCATCCATCCATCCATCATTCTACTGCTCATCCATCCATCCATCATTCTACTGCTCATCCATCCATCCATCATTCTACTGCTCATCCATCCATCCATCATTCTACTGCTCATCCATCATCCATCATTCTACTGCTCATCCATCATCCATCATTCTACTGCTCATCCATCCATCCATCATTCTACTGCTCATCCATCATTCTACTGCTCATCCATCATCCATCATTCTACTGCTCATCATCCATCCATCATTCTACTGCTCATCCATCCATCCATCATTCTACTGCTCATCCATCCATCCATCCATCATTCTACTGCTCATCCATCATCCATCATTCTACTGCCCATCCATCATCCATCATTCTACTGCTCATCCATCCATCCATCATTCTACTGCTCATCCATCCATCCATCATTCTACTGCTCATCCATCCATCCATCATTCTACTGCTCATCCATCCATCCATCATTCTACTGCTCATCCATCCATCCATCATTCTACTGCTCATCCATCCATCCATCATTCTACTGCTCATCCATCCATCCATCATTCTATTGCTCATCCACCATCCATCATTCTACTGCTCATCCATCATCCATCATTCTACTGCTCATCCATCCATCCATCATTCTACTGCTCGTCCATCATTCTACTGCTCATCCATCATCCATCATTCTACTGCTCATCCATCATTCTACTGCTCATCCATCATTCTACTGCTCATCCATCCATCCATCCATCCATCATTCTACTGCTCATCCATCATTCTACTGCTCATCCATCATTCTACTGCTCATCCATCATTCTACTGCTCATCCATCATTCTACTGCTCATCATCCATCCATCATTCTACTGCTCATCCATCCATCCATCCATCATTCTACTGCTCATCCATCATTCTACTGCTCATCCATCATCCATCATTCTACTGCTCATCCATCATCCATCATTCTACTGCTCATCCATCATCCATCATTCTACTGCTCATCCATCATCCATCATTCTACTGCTCATCATCCATCCATCATTCTACTGCTCATCCATCCATCCATCATTCTACTGCTCATCCATCCATCCATCATTCTACTGCTCATCCATCCATCCATCCATCATTCTACTGCTCATCCATCATCCATCATTCTACTGCCCATCCATCATCCATCATTCTACTGCTCATCCATCCATCCATCATTCTACTGCTCATCCATCCATCCATCATTCTACTGCTCATCCATCCATCCATCCATCATTCTACTGCTCATCCATCCATCCATCCATCATTCTACTGCTCATCCATCCATCCATCATTCTACTGCTCATCCATCATCCATCATTCTACTGCTCATCAATCATTCTACTGCTCATCCATCCATCCATCATTCTACTGCTCATCCATCATTCTACTGCTCATCCATCATTCTACTGCTCATCCATCATTCTACTGCTCATCCATCATTCTACTGCTCATCCATCATCCATCATTCTACTGCCCATCCATCCATCCATCATTCTACTGCTCATCCATCATCCATCATTCTACTGCTCATCCATCCAGCCATCATTCTACTGCTCATCATCCATCCATCATTCTACTTCTCATCCATCCATCCATCATTCTACTTCTCATCCATCCATCCATCATTCTACTGCTCATCCATCCATCCATCATTCTACTGCTCATCCATCATTCTACTGCTCATCCATCATTCTACTGCTCATCCATCATTCTACTGCTAATCAATCATTCTACTGCTCATCCATCATCCATCATTCTACTGCTCATCCATCATCCATCATTCTACTGCTCATCCATCATCCATCATTCTACTGCTCATCATCCATCCATCATTCTACTGCTCATCCATCCATCCATCATTCTACTGCTCATCCATCCATCCATCCATCATTCTACTGCTCATCCATCCATCCATCCATCATTCTACTGCTCATCCATCATTCTACTGCTCATCCATCATTCTACTGCTCATCCATCATTCTACTGCTCATCCATCATTCTACTGCTCATCCATCCATCATTCTACTGCTCATCCATCCATCATTCTACTGCTCATCCATCCATCATTCTACTGCTCATCCATCCATCATTCTACTGCTCATCCATCATTCTACTGCTCATCCATCATTCTACTGCTCATCCATCATCCATCATTCTACTGCTCATCCATCATCCATCATTCTACTGCTCATCATCCATCCATCATTCTACTGCTCATCCATCCATCCATCCATCCATCATTCTACTGCTCGTCCATCATTCTTCTGCTCATCCATCATCCATCATTCTACTGCTCATCCATCCATCCATCCATCATTCTACTGCTCATCCATCATTCTACTGCTCATCCATCATTCTACTGCTCATCCATCATTCTACTGCTCATCATCCATCCATCATTCTTCTGCTCATCCATCATTCTACTGCTCATCCATCATTCTACTGCTCATCCATCATCCATCATTCTACTGCTCATCAATCATTCTACTGCTCATCCATCATCCATCATTCTACTGCTCATCCATCATCCATCATTCTACTGCTCATCCATCATCCATCATTCTACTGCTCATCATCCATCCATCATTCTACTGCTCATCCATCCATCCATCATTCTACTGCTCATCCATCCATCCATCCATCATTCTACTGCTCATCCATCATCCATCATTCTACTGCCCATCCATCATCCATCATTCTACTGCTCATCCATCATCCATCATTCTACTGCTCATCCATCCATCCATCATTCTACTGCTCATCCATCCATCCATCATTCTACTGCTCATCCATCATCCATCATTCTACTGCTCATCCATCCATCCATCATTCTACTGCTCATCCATCCATCCATCATTCTACTGCTCATCCATCCATCCATCATTCTACTGCTCATCCATCCATCCATCATTCTACTGCTCATCCATCCATCCATCATTCTACTGCTCATCCATCCATCCATCATTCTACTGCTCATCCATCCATCCATCCATCATTCTACTGCTCATCCATCATTCTACTGCTCATCCATCATTCTACTGCTCATCCATCATTCTACTGCTCATCCATCATTCTACTGCTCATCCATCATCCATCATTCTACTGCCCATCCATCATCCATCATTCTACTGCTCATCCATCATCCATCATTCTACTGCTCATCCATCCAGCCATCATTCTACTGCTCATCATCCATCCATCATTCTACTTCTCATCCATCCATCCATCATTCTACTTCTCATCCATCCATCCATCATTCTACTGCTCATCCATCCATCCATCATTCTACTGCTCATCCATCATTCTACTGCTCATCCATCATTCTACTGCTCATCCATCATTCTACTGCTCATCCATCATTCTACTGCTCATCCATCATCCATCATTCTACTGCTCATCCATCATCCATCATTCTACTGCTCATCCATCATCCATCATTCTACTGCTCATCATCCATCCATCATTCTACTGCTCATCCATCCATCCATCCATCATTCTACTGCTCATCCATCCATCCATCCATCATTCTACTGCTCATCCATCATTCTACTGCTCATCCATCATTCTACTGCTCATCCATCATTCTACTGCTCATCCATCATCCATCCATCATTCTACTGCTCATCCATCCATCATTCTACTGCTCATCCATCCATCATTCTACTGCTCATCCATCCATCATTCTACTGCTCATCCATCATCCATCATTCTACTGCTCATCCATCATTCTACTGCTCATCATCCATCCATCATTCTACTGCTCATCCATCATCCATCATTCTACTGCTCATCATCCATCCATCATTCTACTGCTCATCCATCCATCCATCCATCCATCATTCTACTGCTCGTCCATCATTCTACTGCTCATCCATCATCCATCATTCTACTGCTCATCCATCATTCTACTGCTCATCCATCATTCTACTGCTCATCCATCCATCCATCCATCATTCTACTGCTCATCCATCATTCTACTGCTCATCCATCATTCTACTGCTCATCCATCATTCTACTGCTCATCATCCATCCATCATTCTACTGCTCATCCATCCATCCATCCATCATTCTACTGCTCATCCATCATTCTACTGCTCATCCATCATTCTACTGCTCATCCATCATTCTACTGCTCATCAATCATTCTACTGCTCATCCATCATCCATCATTCTACTGCTCATCCATCATCCATCATTCTACTGCTCATCCATCATCCATCATTCTACTGCTCATCATCCATCCATCATTCTACTGCTCATCCATCCATCCATCATTCTACTGCTCATCCATCCATCCATCCATCATTCTACTGCTCATCCATCATCCATCATTCTACTGCCCATCCATCATCCATCATTCTACTGCTCATCCATCATCCATCATTCTACTGCTCATCCATCCATCCATCATTCTACTGCTCATCCATCCATCCATCATTCTACTGCTCATCCATCCATCCATCATTCTACTGCTCATCCATCATCCATCATTCTACTGCTCATCCATCCATCCATCATTCTACTGCTCATCCATCCATCCATCATTCTACTGCTCATCCATCCATCCATCCATCATTCTACTGCTCATCCATCCATCCATCCATCATTCTACTGCTCATCCATCCATCCATCATTCTACTGCTCATCCATCATTCTACTGCTCATCCATCCATCCATCCATCATTCTACTGCTCATCCATCATTCTACTGCTCATCCATCATTCTACTGCTCATCCATCATTCTACTGCTCATCCATCATTCTACTGCTCATCCATCATTCTACTGCTCATCCATCATCCATCATTCTACTGCTCATCATCCATCCATCATTCTACTGCTCATCCATCCATCCATCATTCTACTGCTCATCCATCCATCCATCCATCATTCTACTGCTCATCCATCCATCCATCCATCATTCTACTGCTCATCCATCATCCATCATTCTACTGCCCATCCATCATCCATCATTCTACTGCTCATCCATCCATCCATCATTCTACTGCTCATCCATCCATCCATCATTCTACTGCTCATCCATCCATCCATCATTCTACTGCTCATCCATCATCCATCATTCTACTGCTCATCCATCCATCCATCATTCTACTGCTCATCCATCCATCCATCATTCTACTGCTCATCCATCCATCCATCATTCTACTGCTCATCCATCCATCCATCATTCTACTGCTCATCCATCCATCCATCATTCTACTGCTCATCCATCCATCCATCATTCTGCTGCTCATCCATCCATCCATCATTCTGCTGCTCATCCATCCATCCATCATTCTGCTGCTCATCCATCCATCCATCATTCTGCTGCTCATCCATCCATCCATCATTCTACTGCTCATCCATCCATCCATCATTCTACTGCTCATCCATCCATCCATCATTCTACTGCTCATCCATCCATCCATCATTCTACTGCTCATCCATCCATCCATCATTCTACTGCTCATCCATCATTCTACTGCTCATCCATCATTCTACTGCTCATCCATCCATCCATCATCCATCATTCTACTGCTCATCCATCATTCTACTGCTCATCCATCCATCATTCTACTGCTCATCCATCCATCATTCTACTGCTCATCCATCCATCATTCTACTGCTCATCCATCCATCATTCTACTGCTCATCCATCATTTTACTGCTCATCCATCCATCATTCTACTGCTCATCCATCATTTTACTGCTCATCCATCATTCTACTGCTCATCCATCATTCTACTGCTCATCCATCATTCTACTGCTCATCCATCCATCCATCATTCTACTGCTCATCCATCATCCATCTTTCTACTGCTCATCCATCATCCATCTTTCTACTGCTCATCCATCGTTCTACTGCTCATCATCCATCCATCCATCATTCTACTGCTCATCATCCATCCAGCCATCATTCTACTGCTCATCATCCATCCAGCCATCATTCTACTGCTCATCATCCAGCCATCATTCTACTGCTCATCATCCAGCCATCATTCTACTGCTCATCCATCCATCCATCATTCTACTGCTCATCCATCATTCTACTGCTCATCCATCCATCCATCATTCTACTGCTCATCCATCATTCTACTGCTCATCCATCATTCTACTGCTCATCCGTCATTCTACTGCTCATCCGTCATTCTACTGCTCATCCATCCATCCATCATTCTACTGCTCATCCATCATCCATCATTCTACTGCTCATCCATCCATCCATCATTCTACTGCTCATCCATCCATCCATCATTCTACTGCTCATCCATCATCCATCATTCTACTGCCCATCCATCATCCATCATTCTACTGCTCATCCATCATCCATCATTCTACTGCTCATCCATCATCCATCATTCTACTGCTCATCCATCCATCCATCATTCTACTGCTCATCCATCCATCCATCATTCTACTGCTCATCCATCCATCCATCATTCTACTGCTCATCCATCCATCCATCATTCTACTGCTCATCCATCCATCCATCATTCTACTGCTCATCCATCCATCCATCATTCTACTGCTCATCCATCCATCCATCATTCTACTGCTCATCCATCCATCCATCATTCTACTGCTCATCCATCCATCCATCATTCTACTGCTCATCCATCATCCATCATTCTACTGCTCATCCATCCATCCATCATTCTACTGCTCATCCATCCATCCATCATTCTACTGCTCATCCATCCATCCATCATTCTACTGCTCATCCATCATTCTACTGCTCATCCATCATTCTACTGCTCATCCATCCATCATTCTACTGCTCATCCATCCATCATTCTACTGCTCATCCATCCATCATTCTACTGCTCATCCATCCATCATTCTACTGCTCATCCATCCATCATTCTACTGCTCATCCATCCATCATTCTACTGCTCATCCATCCATCATTCTACTGCTCATCCATCCATCATTCTACTGCTCATCCATCATCCATCCATCTTTCTACTGCTCATCCATCATCCATCCATCATTCTACTGCTCATCCATCCATCCATCCATCATTCTACTGCTCATCCATCCATCCATCATTCTACTGCTCATCCATCATCCATCATTCTACTGCTCATCCATCATTCTACTGCTCATCCATCCATCCATCCATCCATCATTCTACTGCTCATCCATCATCCATCATTCTACTGCTCATCCATCATCCATCATTCTACTGCTCATCCATCCATCCATCATTCTACTGCTCATCCATCCATCCATCATTCTACTGCTCATCCATCCATCCATCATTCTACTGCTCATCCATCCATCCATCATTCTACTGCTCATCCATCCATCCATCATTCTACTGCCCATCCATCATCCATCAATCTACTGCTCATCCATCCATCCATCATTCTACTGCTCATCCATCCATCCATCATTCTACTGCTCATCCATCATTCTACTGCTCATCCATCCATCCATCCATCCATCATTCTACTGCTCATCCATCATCCATCATTCTACTGCTCATCCATCCATCCATCATTCTACTGCTCATCCATCCATCCATCATTCTACTGCTCATCCATCCATCCATCATTCTACTGCTCATCCATCCATCCATCATTCTACTGCTCATCCATCCATCCATCATTCTACTGCCCATCCATCATCCATCAATCTACTGCTCATCCATCCATCCATCATTCTACTGCTCATCCATCCATCCATCATTCTACTGCTCATCCATCATTCTACTGCTCATCCATCATTCTACTGCTCATCCATCATTCTACTGCTCATCCATCCATCCATCATTCTACTGCTCATCCGTCATTCTACTGCTCATCCGTCATTCTACTGCTCATCCGTCATTCTACTGCTCATCCATCCATCCATCATTCTACTGCTCATCATCCATCCATCATTCTACTGCTCATCCATCATCCATCCATCATTCTACTGCTCATCCGTCATTCTACTGCTCATCCGTCATTCTACTGCTCATCCGTCATTCTACTGCTCATCCATCCATCCGTCATTCTACTGCTCATCATCCATCCATCATTCTACTGCTCATCCATCCATCCATCATTCTACTGCTCATCCATCATCCATCATTCTACAGCCCATCCATCATCCATCATTCTACTGCTCATCCATCATCCATCATTCTACTGCTCATCCATCCATCCATCATTCTACTGCTCATCCATCCATCCATCATTCTACTGCTCATCCATCCATCCATCATTCTACTGCTCATCCATCCATCCATCATTCTACTGCTCATCCATCCATCCATCATTCTACTGCTCATCCATCCATCCATCCATCATTCTACTGCTCATCCATCCATCCATCATTCTACTGCTCATCCATCCATCCATCATTCTACTGCTCATCCATCATCCATCATTCTACTGCTCATCCATCCATCCATCATTCTACTGCTCATCCATCCATCCATCATTCTACTGCTCATCCATCCATCCATCATTCTACTGCTCATCCATCCATCCATCATTCTACTGCTCATCCATCCATCCATCATTCTACTGCTCATCCATCATTCTACTGCTCATCCATCATTCTACTGCTCATCCATCCATCCATCATTCTACTGCTCATCCATCCATCCATCATTCTACTGCTTATCCATCCATCATTCTACTGCTCATCCATCCATCCATCATTCTACTGCTCATCCATCCATCCATCATTCTACTGCTCATCCATCATTCTACTGCTCGTCCATCATTCTACTGCTCGTCCATCATTCTACTGCTCATCCGTCCATCATTCTACTGCTCATCCGTCCATCATTCTACTGCTCATCCGTCCATCATTCTACTGCTCATCCGTCCATCATTCTACTGCTCATCCATCCATCATTCTACTGCTCATCCATCCATCATTCTACTGCTCATCCATCCATCATTCTACTGCTCATCCATCCATCATTCTACTGCTCATCCATCATTCTACTGCTCATCATCCATCCATCCATCATTCTACTGCTCATCATCCATCCATCCATCATTCTACTGCTCATCATCCATCCATCCATCATTCTACTGCTCATCATCCATCCATCCATCATTCTACTGCTCATCCATCATTCTACTGCTCATCCATCCATCCATCATTCTATTGCTCATCCATCATTCTACTGCTCATCCATCATTCTATTGCTCATCCATCATTCTACTGCTCATCCATCATTCTACTGCTCATTCATCATCCATCATTCTACTGCTCATCCATCATCCATCATTCTACTGCTCATCCATCATTCTACTGCTCATCCATCCATCCATCCATCATTCTACTGCTCATCATCCATCCATCCATCATTCTACTGCTCATCCATCCATCCATCATTCTACTGCTCATCCATCCATCCATCATTCTACTGCTCATCCATCATCCATCCATCATTCTACTGCTCATCATCCATCCATCATTCTACTTCTCATCCATCCATCCATCATTCTACTTCTCATCCATCATTCTACTGCTCATCCATCCATCCATCATTCTACTGCTCATCCATCATCCATCCATCATTCTACTGCTCATCATCCATCCATCATTCTACTGCTCATCCATCATCCATCCATCATTCTACTGCTCATCCATCATCCATCCATCATTCTACTGCTCATCATCCATCCATCATTCTACTTCTCATCCATCCATCCATCATTCTACTTCTCATCCATCATTCTACTGCTCATCCATCATTCTACTGCTCATCCATCATCCATCCATCATTCTACTGCTCATCCATCCATCCATCCATCATTCTACTGCTCATCCATCATCCATCATTCTACTGCTCATCCATCATCCATCATTCTACTGCTCATCCATCATCCATCATTCTACTGCTCATCCATCATCCATCATTCTACTGCTCATCCATCATCCATCCATCATTCTACTGCTCATCCAACATCCATCCATCATTCTACTGCTCATCCATCATCCATCCATCATTCTACTGCTCATCCATCATTCTACTGCTCATCCATCCATCCATCATTCTACTGCTCATCCATCCATCCATCATTCTACTGCTCATCCATCCATCCATCATTCTACTGCTCATCCATCCATCCATCATTCTACTGCTCATCCATCCATCCATCATTCTACTGCTCATCCATCCATCCATCATTCTACTGCTCATCCATCATTCTACTGCTCATCCATCATTCTACTGCTCATCCATCATTCTACTGCTCATCCATCATTCTACTGCTGATCCATCCATCCATCATTCTACTGCTCGTCCATCATCCATCATTCTACTGCTCGTCCATCATCCATCATTCTACTGCTCGTCCATCATCCATCATTCTACTGCTCGTCCATCATCCATCATTCTACTGCTCATCCATCCATCATTCTACTGCTCATCCATCCATCATTCTACTGCTCATCCATCCATCATTCTACTGCTCATCCATCCATCATTTTACTGCTCATCCATCCATCATTTTACTGCTCATCCATCCATCATTTTACTGCTCATCCATCCATCATTTTACTGCTCATCCATCCATCATTCTACTGCTCATCCATCCATCATTCTACTGCTCATCCATCATTCTACTGCTCATCCATCATTCTACTGCTCATCCATCATTCTACTGCTCATCCATCATCCATCTTTCTACTGCTCATCCATCATTCTACTGCTCATCCATCCATCCATCCATCCATCATTCTACTGCTCATCATCCATCCATCCATCATTCTACTGCTCATCATCCATCCATACATCATTCTACTGCTCATCATCCATCCATCCATCATTCTACTGCTCATCATCCATCCATCCATCATTCTACTGCTCATCATCCATCCATCCATCATTCTACTTCTCATCATCCATCCATCCATCATTCTACTGCTCATCATCCATCCATCCATCATTCTACTGCTCATCATCCATCCATCCATCATTCTACTGCTCATCCATCATTCTACTGCTCATCCATCATTCTACTGCTCATCCATCATTCTATTGCTCATCCATCATTCTACTGCTCATCCATCATTCTATTGCTCATCCATCATTCTACTGCTCATCCATCCATCCATCATTCTATTGCTCATCCATCATTCTACTGCTCATCCATCCATCCATCATTCTACTGCTCATCCATCATCCATCATTCTACTGCTCATCCATCATTCTACTGCTCATCCATCATCCATCATTCTACTGCTCATCCATCATCCATCATTCTACTGCTCATCCATCATTCTACTGCTCATCCATCATTCTACTGCTCATC
>NC_136630.1:4605462-4715462 GCF_933228915.1 Telmatherina bonti
TATATATATAATATATATATATATACACATAGTGTATATATATATATATATATACACATAGTGTATATATATATATATATAAACACATAGTGTATATATATATATATATACACATAGTGTATATATATATATATATATATATATATATATACACATAGTGTATATATATATATATATATATATATACACATAGTGTATATATATATATATATATATATACACATAGTGTATATATATATATATATATATATATATATATATATATACACATAGTGTATATATATATATATATATATATATATATATATATATATATAGATATACACATAGTGTATATATACACATATATATATATACACACACAGTGTATATATACACATATATATATATATATATATATATATATATATATATATATATATATATATATATTATATTATATATAGTGTATATATATATATATAGTGTATATATATATATATATATATATATATATATATATATATATATATATATATATGAATATGCTTACATGCTTACATACATACGTACGTATATATACAAATACATACATAAGTACGTATAAATACATAGGTATATATAAAGACGAATGCTGTACAAGCTGATGGAGGATCATTCACAACACAGTGAAGAAACAACAAAGTATGTTCAGTGAGAGGCTTCTTCAGGTCCGATGTAAGACTGAAAGATCCAGAGGATCATTCCTGCCAGCAGCCTCCGGAACAACACCTCCTCAAATTAATTATCTACAATATTGAATTTCCCCTTGGGGATTAATAAAGTTTTGGTTTTTTTTCATTTTCATTTATTTTCACAAATACATACATACATACGTATGTATACATATATATAAATACATGCATTCGTATGTATATATACATACATACATATATGCATACTTATGTATATTGTGTATCTACACACACACACACACACACACACACACACACGTATGTATACATATATATATAAATACATACATACATACGTATGTATATATTAGGGCTGGGTGATATAAAAAATATTCCTATCACGATATTGTTTTTCATTTCAGACAATATCAATATATATCACGATATAAATCAAATCACTATATTTGTCCAATGTAATTGTTTCATTGCTCATAACAGAAATGGTAAATCATCAGCAGCTTGTTTTCATTTAAATATTTATTTTCTGTCATAGGTTAAACTTGACAAATATGCTGAAGGAACATGATAAAACAGTTTCAGATACTGAAAAAAAAAAGTACAAAAGAAACAAAAGAAAATATTAACCAAACAGACCACTAAATTATCTGGTCAACGCCATTTAAAAACAAATATTAATACTAAAAAACAAGTTTTCCTGGAGAACAGGCATAAATAGGACATAAACAATTTTGTATGTCAAATGAATAAGTTCGGAACTAAAAGCAAGCTTTCACGATCTCTCCTTGTATATTGTTTTTCAAAATAGCTTATTTTTAAATAAAGATTTGAAATAAAAGCCTTTTTGTTTGAAATGAATCCTTCGTGCATATTAAAGCAGCTTTCAAAAACAAGGTAAAATGCTACCATCTTATGCTGTAAAGGCAATAAATAAGAGAAAAAAAATCTAAAAACTTTCAAGTTTAACAAGAAAAAATGGACATATAAACAATTATGGGAATATCAAATAAATATGCTTGGAACCAAAAAAAGAATCACCCATCATATGGTTTCTTTTTTTTTTTCCCTCAATAAAAATGAGTGTTGGAAACAATTTAAAAAAAAATTTTAAAAAAAATTAAAAAAACATTCCAACTTCTTTGTGCACACTTTCAAAGACAACGTAAACAAAATAGCCATATCAACTCAAATTTTGTCATCTTGTGCTGTAAGGCAATAAATTGGGTGAAAAGGCCTAAAAAAAATCCCAGTTAGTGTAGCTGTCAATATTTTAAGTCTTGCAAAAGCCTACAGGTTGCGGGCCAGGAAGACAAGCCTATCCACGGCTTCAGGTTTTAAAGCTGCCCTGTGGCAAGTCACAATATTACCCCCTGTGCTAAATACCCTCTCAGAAGGAGTGCTGGTTGCAGGGATGCACAAGTAAAGCTTTGCCAGGCAGCTAATTCTTGGAAAGTTTCTTTCGTGGATTTTCCACCACTGCAGTGGGTCCATTTCACTGTCTGCACCTGGAAGTAGTTTTCAAGCTCCTTTTCCACTGTCTCTTTGTCTTTCAGTCCTGTGCTGGTGGGGTGTAATTTCTTGAAGAAACTGCCCAATGACTTTCTCTGTTTCTTCTAGGTTGGTAGTACTGCAGCAGCTCCTCCCTCTTCGTCCACTTCTTCTGTTCTGGCTGAAGTGGACGGGTCCTCATTTCATGTCAACATTTCAGACACTGCTCTCATTTTGATGGCATCAACCTTTTCTACATTAATGTATTGTACCTTGAAGCGTGGATCTACCAAGGTTGCAATATCAAGCAGTTCATCAGTAATCTGGTCATCATACTTTTCATCAAGGTATGCCATGACTGTCATCTTAAGGTCTTTTGTGAGCTGTGTTTCATCCTCAGATGGTTTCAGAATCTGCGTTCTGAAAAGATGAAGCATCGGCTTAAGGTATGACACACTCACATAACTTTCTCCAGAACGTGACTCTGTGAAGTCCAGTAGTGGATTCAGGGCCCCATGCACAGATTCTAGCACATCTAGGTCGTGCCAGGAGGGAACCAAGTGCCTGGTCTTCTTATCTGCACTGAGGACCTGAGAGATAGCTTTATGTTGCTCCAGTATCCTCTCAACCATTTTTTGGCGTGAACCCCACCTGGTAGGTGACTCTGTCACCAACTTGTGCTGGGGTAGGTGAAGCTCTTCCTGAGCAACAGCCAAGTCTCTCTTTTTCTTCCAAGAGAAACTGAAGGCAGCCACCACTTTCTTACACACACCCACAGCTCGCTCCACCCTCTTGTCTTTTCCAGCTTTTTCTGTGAATAAAAACACTAATTAAAACTTGGAAATCAAATTAATTTAAGATTTATGTATATTCAGAACTAAAATTCACAGTCCTTAAAACACACATACTACTACTTCATTGCTTATGATACCAGCTGTTCAAGACTTAACACTTTAAATTTTGCTTACACAAATTTTTCCTTATGTTTATAAAAAAAAAAAAAAAGGTGACAGTAGGTGATTCTATTATTTTTGCTTTTTAATCACTTTACACTTTTTTTTTTTAGGTGTCTCATTTGTGAGAATGATTTAATGTTCTGTATTGACTACAGAAAGAAAAGCTGTTGTAAGGCATTAGCAAACTGGGATCTTGATGAAGTCCCAAAGCCCTGAGTTATATTGGGAGGAGTGGAGTCACATTTTGTCAACTTGATTTACACAGAAAAGTGGCTAAATATTTTAGTATGATGCATGCCAACACCAACTATCACTTCAGTTAAACAGGCCGACGTGATGAAGAATTCACTTTGATAGTTTGTTTATATATTTTCTTAAATAAGTTTATCAATTAATGTAGATTAATTCATATAGGCTGAAAATACAATTAAGACTGGTACTTTGAATGTCATTCAGCTCCCAACTTACCAATAGCTGAATGAAGTCTATGTCCAAAGCACTGCAGCCGGGTCCAGTTGTTTAACGTTGTAGCCTTGACTATATCTGTCCCACTATCGGTTGTGATGCAGACTTGTTTGTCTTCATTCAGTCCCCAGGATGTAAGCGCTTCTGACACTCCCAAAGCAATTACTTCGCCTGTATGGTCATCAGGAAAGAAGGCAGTTTGAGGACATTTGCTTTTTAAATTCCACTCCTGGTCGATGGTAAGGTTCCAACGTGCGACTTGACCACATGTCGGATGTGGTAGCGAAGTACGACACACTTTGCTGCTCCTTCTCAACCATCTCTCTGCACTCTGAATAAAGTTTTGGAAGTGCTACTTGAGAGAAATGTTTACGCCCGGGGAGTTGGTAACGAGGGTTACCTGCTTGAATCCATCGTTTTCCACCGTGCTTATTGGTAGCATGTCTTTAGCAAGACAGTAGGCGATTGCATTTGTTATGTTGCCGTGTCTCTTCGTTTTTTTGTCGTATGGAATAACGCTGGAGAAAGCTGACTCTATGGACTGTTGTTGCTGCGCTGGTTGTTTCCTGGTTGTTTTTAATGGAGAACCAACCCTCGTTTCAGTCTGAGATTGTGCGTGCTCCAGCGGGTGGCACTGCTTCAGGTGATATAAAAGATTGGTTGTATTTCCAGACTTTGTAGGAACATGCCATCTACACAATTTACAGTGCACGCCACTGCTTTTTGTCAGACTTCCAATAACCGAAATACCGCCACACCACCGAACTTCTTGGGCCCTTTCTTTCAACAATATCTTCATCAGTCGAAAGCCACGTCCTTTTCAGAAACCTGGTCACTCAGGGCCGTTTTTTCTCCAGACGGAACACTCATTTTCCCCTCTTGCCGTGTCGGCTGCAGCAGACAAACGTGTACCGCTTACTCCTTCCTTTGTGATGGAACACGTCAACCGAACTTGATGTGGCTCTCTTCCCAGAGCGACTGGTTTGTGGCTATTTGAATGTCTCTCAAAAAAAAAAAAATTCTATAGCAAAAGTCTTACATTTCTATTTAGAAAAAGTTATATTGCAACACATATTGTTATCGTTTTATCGCCCAGCCCTAGTATATATACATACATTTGTATAAATACATACACACACACATATACAGATATACAGATATATATATGTATATATATATATATATATATATATATATATATATATATATATACACACACACACGTACGTATACATTCATATACACTTACACACACACACACATACATGCATACGTATACATACATACATACATACATGCATACATACGTATGTATGTATGTATACATACATTCGTACGTATGTATGTACACATACATACATACAAAAAACATACATACTAGGGCTGTGCGATATGGCCAAAAAATAAAATTTCCCATTTTTTTAAACCAGATTTGATTCCCGATTTTAATCTATTTTCTACCTTTTCTGTAAAGAAAAGAAAAAAAAATTACAAATATCAAAAATGATTATTTTTTCAGAAAAGCTTTTATTGCGATCAGCCTTGGAGTTTACCTGAATTTCAAGTGCAACTAAACAAGCTGTTAAACAAGATTGTAAAAAGAGATGCAGGCGCTGTCACTGTAAACATTTTAAGAACCAGCATGTTTGCACTTAGTGTGTTTCCACTGTGAGTTTTTAACAACAATTTCCCACATTGGCAATGAGGTCATAAAAAGGAATGTTTCTTTACACTTATCATGTGTTTCATGAAAATTGACCTCTTTGATACAAAATACAATTTTTAAAAAATCCCTGAATGTTAATTAAAGATATATTTCTCACATACATGTATTATTACATTCTTGCGGTTTTTTTGTTAGATTTACACATTTTTGTCAGAAAGACGAGCCTGTCAGCATGTGCCCCCTCCCACACTGGAAACCCTGCGTTTCCATTATACTTAGAACTGCGCAAAAACTAAATATCACCATAAAAACCCGCTGCTATAAAAGTTTTTACGATCTCAAGAGGTGGCTTTTCAGACATTTTGATATCGAAATATATTGCAGGAGTGTAATGGAAACACTTTTTATGTTTATGTGTCCCCAGACGTGACGTGGGGGGTCATGACCGTATATGGTCATGATAAGTTAATTCCCGGTAAAGATGGCGGGGTGTTGGAAAAAACAACGGCGAATTTCAGAGTTTTAGAAAAGAAAGTGAGGGAGAAAAGCTTTGAAGCAAATTCTCAGCAGCAAGTAGAAACCCATAAAATAACGCTACATGGCCACTTTGCATTAATCATTTTTGTAAAATCTCACGAGAGAAACGAGATTTTACAAAACGTGATGCTAATGTGCTAAAAACTGTTCAATGGAAACACCCACAACTCACAATTGTTATTGGCTGAAACTTACAAATATCGTTTTTGTTTTGCAAAAAATGAAAATGGAAACGCAGAGTGGGAACTTGTTGAACATTTCTAGCTGCCATGTTGTTGTGTTTGTTGCGTTTCTGTGAGACACCAGCGGGAGTGCGCTGACGTCACTATAAGGTACGGAAGCCCAAAAGGTGCCAAAAAAAATTCCAGATTTTCATAAAAATAAATCTTCATAAACAGCAAATTCGAATTAATTAATAAAATCGATTAATTGCCCAGCCCTTATACATACATACAGAGATAAGGATGTATGTCTGTATGTATGTATACATACGTACATACGTATACATACGTATGTACGTATACATACATTAGGGCTGGGCGATATGACCTTTTAGTAATATCCCGATATTTTTATGCCATGTCACGATATACAATATATATCTCGATATTTACCTTAGCCTTGAATGAATGCTTTGGTTCTTACAATCACATCAGTAAGATGATTTTGTGTCTCCATTAAAACATAATTGTTCATACTGCATTAAGATATGCTGATTTTAAACATTCATGCCAAAAGGATGAAATTGTAACGAAGCAAACTGATCAAAACGGTATTTATTGAACAGTTAAAGCAGCGGCAGAAACATGTCATTTTAAAACAAAATAAAGTGACTTTGCAAGATGTAATAAATGCAACGTATGAAAATAGGTGCTCTAGGGGGGACTTTTCAAATGGTGAACTATTATAAGGCTTTGCTTTATGAAGACGTTTTTGAGTTGTCGTGTATTTTCTTTAATCGCAGAGTTTAGCGTAGAAATCAGTCTTATAATCCAGGCAGAATGTCCTCGTATCGTCTCCAATAAACGGCTTCAGCCAGTTTTTATTTCAGGATTTGATTCCCACTGCTTTCTGTACTTTCTAGAGACATGAGGAGCCAGATAAATATGCTTGTGTCACACACACAGTGGATGAGGTGAGTAAGCGACAGAGGCTGTGAATGTAATCAAATAGAATAATTATTTTTGCGTGACGTGAAAAACTTTGTAATTTACGTCCCACTCTGTAATCCAGAGCGGGATCAGTGGCGGATTTGGCTGTTCATTGTGACTGTAGGTGGAGTCGTGCAGGTGTCCTCTCTGCTCCTCTGACTGACTGCAGCTGCAGCCGGAGCGACTGAGTGCTTTAGGACGGGGAGAGACTCTCCTTCTGACAATAACTTTACAATATGCGCTTTAAAGTCAGTCACCTGGAAAGTCTCCAATAACTCCTGTAAAAGCTGCTAGATGTGTCGCTAGTCGCTTTTCACAAGAAGTCGCCAGATTTAGCGAGAAAGTGGCTCCACGCTGCCTCTCATGACGTAGCACGTAGCTCACGTGATGTACGTAACGAGGTGCGCTTGCTTTAACTCTCTGTGCAAAGCGGTGCAGAGTCGAGGAGGAGGGAGGAAACCCCGCCCACAGCTAAAAACACCTGCGTGACAACAGGATACTCCAATATGACGAATATAGGCATTTTCTATATCGTACAGGGGACTAGCAACGATATATCGCCCCGCCCTAACATACATACATACGTATACATACATCAACACAGGTACTTACGTACATGCATAGGTATTGACATACATATGTAAAGACATGTGTAAATATACACACATGCAAAAACATTTGTACATATGGATAATATAAACATACATACAAACATATGTAAAAACATACATATATGTATATACATAAATGCATACATACATACATATACACATGTATTCACATACATAGATACGTCGTCACTTTCTTCTGTTTTTATATTTCACATTTTATAGACTAAACAATGAATTTATAGATCAAGAAAATAATCCTAAAATGACTGTAAGTTATTTTTGTTCCAGGACAAACAAGCAGCTGAATGGAACAAGATGATGGAGGCATGGTGATGCTGAGGCAATATCCTGCTCTGCGTAGATCAGGGGTGCCCAAGTACAGCCCTCAAGAGATTCCTTCTAGCAATGTTTAGAGTTATTCTTCTCCAACACACACGATAAAGGACAGGTGAAACAGCATAGTCGATCTTGAGGAGCAGACTTGGACACACCTGATCTACACGGATGGCAGAAGTTCTAAGTTACACTCAATTCAACAGTATCAGCAGTTACCTCTTTTAAGCTGCCATGCTGCAGAAATAGTTCAGGAAAGAACCAAGCAACATAAACATAGAGGATCATAAGGAGACCTAATAGTTCCTGAAACATCTAAATCATTAACTGGGAAAATATCTCTGGTACTGGGAGGTTTGAATCCTCCTCCGTCTGTACACAAGAAGTCCAGAGGACGCTTCCAGAGGCCAATGGACATTATGTTGTGCACATCATCAGGTCTTCTGTCACGACTCTTTCCAGGTTTTTATATCCTTCTTTATCATTATTTATGTAGGTGAATTTAGTGATTAATTACAGAAAACCAAGACTACATTTTCAATTAAAGGAAAATTGTATGGCTGCAACCACTTATTCTGTTCATTATAAGCTAAATGGTAAAATACTGTCAGATATTAGCGAGAAAAAAAAACAGCTTAGTTTTTACATGATCTTTCTTCTTTAGTGTATTCACGAACATAATATTGAATCTAAATACTTCAGGTAAAGTTATCAACATGCTTCTAAAAAAAATATGTTTGTTTTCATCCCCAAATAACACCATCATCCACATAATAACAACAGATGAATATTTAGTTTAAAAACAGTCTGTTTAATGCTGGTTAACTCAGCTAATGTTCATTTTAGGTTGTTTTCAGCTTGAAATGGCGCATTATGCTTTGCTTGAAACATCTACAAACATACGAGCAATTTAACCATTTTTTTAAAAAGGTTTTGCAGAGATAAGATGACTTGCATAACATAACTGTGACTTGCATGAAGCAGAGCAAGAAAAAGATCACCTGTTAAAGAAAGCAGCGGCGAGTCCTACGATGAGAGTCCCGAACAGAAGCGGTTTGGTGAGACGCTTTCCGGCGGACAGCTTGTGCGGCTTCATTCTTCCCGGATATCCGCTCCAAAATAAACCAAAAATTAATTTATCCCCTTTTTTTTTTTAGTTGACCTTCCAGCAAGTGTGCCTCTATAGCAGAGGTAACGCTGGAGCACAAACACACGCCCTCCTGGTCCCACGGCAACTCTCCACCTCCGGTCTGGCACTGAAGTTGGCTAAAGAATGATCATTTAAAGGCATAGGATGTTTCTCAGTTCAGGGTCTGAACACCTCCAAGTGCGGATTCATCGGCTGCATGTGTCATAGTGGCGCCAAGTGTTTCAATTCAGAGGCTCCTTTGAATCCAACCTTCAAATCCACACGTTGTTTGGCTCCAGATCAGCTTAAAATGAAGGATACAAGAGATGCATCCGATGCACCCTCTCCCATCCCAGAATCCACTGCGTTCCTGATAGAGAAGAATGAGCAGCAGAGCGCTGGTGTAGGTACCACACCAGCCAGACCGCTTATTTATTTTTATGTATAAACACATACATATTTGTGTCCAATAACCACAAATGAATTTCATTCCAGATGTCTTCGTCAGTTTTCATTAAAGAAAAGGCTGAATTTATTACAGTCACTCAGATAACTGGAGACTAAAATAATGAACAATAATTAAAAATGTGCTAAATTATAATCCAGTGGTATAAGACACTGTTTTGTCATTTAATCGAGTTGAGGAGAAAAAAAAAATCCTGGACAAATTAGAGCATTTTACTGTTGAACAGTGGGACAATATACCTGTCAACAGGTGCAGAAATCTGACTGAGAGGAACAGAAAACAGCTGACTGGAGTGAAAACAAAGGTTTTTAAAAAAGGTTTTCATAACACTTTTATTTATTATTACTATTGTCAATTTCATCTTATTTCCCAGGCAGCAGTTTTTCTCCTTCTTCAATGGGAGGGTATGAATACATATAAGGATGACTGTACATGTGTCTAACAAGGATTAATTTTCACTGAAGTTAACGTCAGCTTGACAGGATGAGCTGTCAGCCAGAGGAGAGCTCGTCTAAACCGCCTCATGTTGCTCATTTACACACAAAGGAAAATGAAAATAAATCAAAGTTTAATAACTGGCACCATTTTCTGTCATTTAAAAAATATTTTTATGTTTTTGTGGAAGAATGAGATCCCCCCCCCCCCCCCCCCCCCCCCATTCGGCTGTCTGGAGCTGCCAGCCTGAGACCTGCTATGGACTCAAGGGCGAGGGCAAATTGAGTTTGTGCTGAAGTGTATGAGGTTTTTTTTCTCTGTCTCTTTGGACTGTGTCATCTAGTGGCGCGGCCCGAAGTTACATGACCTTTTTTCCCCTCGAGCACCCATGATCCTGATGTATCTCTGTTCTTATCTGTTATAAGGCGGCACCGGAAAAACTGGCTGCGTGGCCTAAGTTTCATCTTGGTTCTGTATTATTCTTTTGTCATTAATGTTACATGTCTGTATGTCAAACCTTGGAGTGTCAACAATAAAGTGTCTTTGATTTGATTTGATATGATTTGTCTTTAGTTTTTTACAAATTGGATACAGTTTTGATTAGTAGTTACTATTGTCATATAAGTATAGAGTTATGTGATTTGACGACAACTGATTTACGTGCCGTCAATTTTAACTGTCGGGCTTCACTATGGTAACGCGCGCATGTTGTTGCTTCTGCGAATGGCGTGTACTGACACAAAGCCTGCAGTACAGCCTTTTCACATTAATCAAAAGCCTTGTGTGGACATTTGGTTACTTTACAACGATGGTCCATTTACTTTGGATAAAAGCTCCTGACACACGAGTCAATGAGTGCTGGCTGCTGAGTCAGTTAACAACAATTAGGCAAGAAATAATAAATATTCAAAACACCAATCAAGAGACACCATTCAGCTATAAGATGTAAATTATAGCAAAAAGAAACATGCAGAGTGAACAAATCAGATGAAGAATGACTGGAAAAACGTAGCATATGTTAAGAGGCATAGAGGCAAAAAAAGAGACACAAAATAAACTAAATTAAGCTTTTATGCAGGCGCTTTAGTTTAGTTTTATTTTGTTTTTTTTATTCTAATTGAAAACGGTGCATCCAGTGTAAAGTGATGCTTTTTTATTACTGGTAGGGTCTAATTTTAAGTGATGAGTATACAAAAGGAGTTCAGTAATCTAAGAATATGACTTTTCTCATATCTGAGAACACTTTAAATTTACATGCCAGCATATTTGCTTGTGCATGATAATGACATTCTCCCAAAGAAATTTTTTTGTGTTTCCTTTAGTCTTGATTGTGTGTTTAGTCAGTGAGGACCGACAAACCAGCTGCAATAAGAGCTTTAAACAATAGAACAAACCTTAAAGCACAGTGTGAGGAATGTTTCTTTAATTGTTTTTCTTAATTAAATTAGCAGAAATGCGCCACAGAAACGTTCCTCAATGACAAAACACAAATCTTAAACCAACTTCGGTGAGTCTTCTTTCCCTGCTTTTTGCTTAAATCCTTTTCCTCCTGAAATTAAATTTTTAGTTAAAAATCTTAATATCAAACGTCCCATTCAAAATTATATGGTTCATTTGCATAAAATTAATATTACTTGCCGAGTTGTTTTTTTTTTTTTAATTGATCTTAAAAACTTGAATAAATACAACGGAACTTTATACGCACGATCGCAGTTGTCGGACAGATTTTAGTGACGGACCTCACTGGGAAGCAACTGAAAACAAACTAATTCGTTTTTTCCTCCAAAATCTCTTTTTTTCCTGATGCTAAATAAGCTTTATTTTTATTTTGTGGTGAAAGTAAATGAATGATGAGCTCGTCGGAAGTTTCTGACCGCTTTGAGTTTTTACAGACTCTGGTGACAGAATTCCAGGACACCGACAGTGAAGGTGGAAACAGCTTCGTTTTTTTAAAAAATTTATTTATTATTATTACTTATTCCTTTTAAAATAGTCTTTAGGGTCCTTTTAATATGTTTTAAGTCTGTTTTTTTAAAAAGAAAAGCTGCAGAACGATCCCTTGAGTTTGTCTTTGGGGATATAATGTGAGTAATATTAGTGAAATGTTTAAATCTGTCTAAATTTCTTCCCACGCAAACAGTTTATAATTAATACATTACAGTAAAAATACTTTTCCAGTCTTTATAGTTACTTAAAGTTCACCTTCACTTTCATTTAGTACAATAAATATAAACTTAGAATCAGTAGTCACATTTTTTTTTTTTAAATCTACACACAGTAAAGAAAAGCTGAATTTACAACAGTCACTCAAATAACTGGAGACTTAAAAAAAAAAGAACAATAACTAAAGATTTGCAAAAATATAATTTAGTAATATAAGACACTGTTTTTTCATTAAATTGAGTTGAAGAAAGAGAAACAAACAAACAAATGTGTCCTGGGTAAATTAGAGACTTTTCTGTTGAACAGTGGGACAAAATACCTGTCAACAGGTGCAGAAGTCTGACTGAGAGGAACAGAAAACACCTGACTGGAGCGGAAACATTAAAGGATTGTTCAATAAAATATTACTTTATGACTGATGTAATATGTAACAAATTATCTTATTTTTTTGCATTTTCAAAAAAATATTTCTATTGAACCAGAATTAGAAAATAATGTCATGATTTTCATAAAATTTTTATTATTACTTTAGTTCATTTCAGCTTATTTTACAGGCAGCTGCTTTTTTCCTTCTTTAATGAATAAATATGAGCACAACTGTATGTACTTATGTATCTTTATTTATCAAAGCTGTGAGAAGGATGACAAAAGATTTTCCAATAACAGAATTGCACAAAAATCTTGAAAGGTGGAGTATGTAAGATTTTCAATATTTTCAAAATAAATTAACTAATAAAATAACTACAATCATAATTAGAAAGTTTTTTGAACATGTAGGTTCCAGTCTGTTCATATTTGATGCTTTATTAAATTACAAGTTTAATTAATGACAAATGACAAAAAACACTTTTTTTTTTTTACTGGTAGGCAAACATCTAAGAAGGGTCTTTGTCATTAATTAAACTTGTAATTTAATATCAAATATGGACAGACTGGAACCTACATGTTTAAAAAAAAAAACTAATTATGATTGTAGTTATTTTTTAGTTCTTTTTTTTTTTTTTTTTTTTTTAATATTGAAAATCTTACATACTCCACCTTTAAGTCAACTTTCATTTTTTAAAATATATTGTAGAAAAAATTCTAAATGTTCTCAGAAATCCAGCTGCTTGTAACAAAGTGCTGTAAGATTCAGTCTAAAATTTGCCAACACACCGGTTCGTCCCATTAGACGGGAACCTTTTTATGCTTCCGTGATTAATAAGTCAGCAGTAAGTTGCTTAATGTACAAAATATTCCTCTGGAAGTGGTCAGGTTTGAGGACAAGCGTCAACATTCGAATTAAAACTTTTCAAAAGCTTTTTATTTGCTTTTCTCAACTAAACAAACGTTAATAACACCAGTACAGCAGTGTGATCTACTGGTATCTGACTTTATTCTTGGAGGATTGAACTTTCTTTTCTCTACATCAGAAGCAAAGGAGCAGGTTCTAGCTAACCTCGCCAACTTTGCGTACGACCCAAAGAACATGGAGCATCTGCGGGAGCTGCAAGTCGCAGACCTCTTCTTGGACATGCTGACGGAGGAGAATGAGAACTTTGTGGAGTTTGGAATGGGTTAGTGTGACTCATCATGTAACTGTTCAGCGTTAAAATCACCTCCTAATCTCCTGCTTTGTGCCGGTTCTCAGGGGGGTTGTGTAATCTCAGCATGGACCCTGAATGCAGAGACATCATCCTGCAGAGCGATGGGATCAGTTTAGTTACAAACTGCCTGTCGAAGCAGAGGGAAGAGACGGTGCTATCGGCCATCACCACCCTCATGAACCTCACAACGCCGGCATCACGCTCTCAGATCACGGAGCCGGGCATCTTGCAGTGCATGCTGCGCTTTTCCCTCGCCGACAGCCCTCGACTGCGCAACCTGGCTGCCGTGTTTCTGCAGGACTGCTGCACTGAGGAGCAGGTGAGGCAGGCTGAGCAGCAGATGCAGGGCCAGCAGACGGCGATAGGAATCCCCCTTCCCAAGGACTGAGAACTGTGTGGCCAAAACAACATACTGAAGCAGGTCCACATCTTGTGGATGCTGATCCTGCCTCTGGGGACTGTTCTGTGGGAAAAGAAGCCACTCTTGCAGTTCTGGACGTGGTTAAAGCCGGGGATCAGAGCTGGCTTCCTTCTGCAGGAAAGGGACAAATTAAGATGTTCACCACAAGGATGCAAGTCATGTTTTAGCATCTAAAACACACTTGCAAGCTGGAGCATCAAGATTCTGCTTAATTGTTCATATCCTGATTTTTTTTTACGGTGCTTTTGTTTTACTAGAATAATATTGTAATAAATAAAACAGCGGTCAAACTTTTGTGTGAAAACTGGCTCCTACTCTGCATTTTCCTTCAAAATAAAAGCACTTTAATCCAAGTTTTTTGTTAAGATGGAAGAGGCTTGACAACCTGTTTCCAAGTCAAAGGCTGCTGTTTAGCTCTTCATATTATCAGCACACAGTTAAACAACCAAAATCTCCTTTTCTTAACTTCCATGGAGAAGGTAATGACCAAGATGAGCAAAGATGGAAAGAAACCAGAAAATGCTGCTTCTAAACCAGACATAAAGGAGACGTTAAATAGCTTTCAAGTTTTCACCTTGCAACTTTGTAATTCAGCTTATAAAAGAAGTTATAGTTCACATGCACACGGTCTGATCAGGCTAAAACTGCACATGCACCATGATAGTCTCCATACGAGCACGGCAGGAAGAACCTGAAGCTGACAGAACATCACGTTTTATGGATCGATTTCTGCAACCCAACCCAGTTTTTATATGGAGGAATAAATGATTCATTGCTTTATAGTTGAAGACTTGAACCACTTTAAACTTGTCAATAAATCCTTTTATACATTATGTAGAGGCCATTTATGTGTTTTTTTCTTTTATGAGAAATGGCTGTTATGGAAGGGAAACAATATTTTAGTATATTAGGTTATTTTACACAGATTTTTATTTAAAGTTTATTAACTTTTTGATGGTTGTGAGAATGGGTGTCATGGTGTGTGTGTGTTTATTTTATAGGAAATCAGTGTCAGGTGGTGAGAGACAGGGTGAAATGATTTTTTTGGTTTTTTGTTAACTGGAATATATAACGATCCACCTTTATTCTATTTTTTTTGTTTAAAGAAAAATAAATTATTTGTAATTTTCTAAATCCTTCCCCCTTTTTTTTAAAATGTGGATCTTTGGAAGTGTGTGCAAAAATCAGACAGTCCACGCTGCCGCCGCCTTTAAAAGAAACGTGGAAAAGGCTGGTACACAATGATGCAAACGTTGGCCCTTAAGCATCAAACAGGAAGTTATTATAAAGAATATCAAGATATTTATAATTCTGGAAATTAGCAAGGACGTGTGCGGAGAGGTGAAGCCAGCAGATGTAGAAAATGGTTAGAAAACCTCAAGAAAGCCTTTTTTAAGTTTTACCTCGTTGTGTCAAACTTAACTAAAATCTCTAGTCGGACAATAAGAGTCGCATCGGCTGGTTCAGCATCTCCTCTGCTAAAAGAGACAAGAAAGAAGCCATTAAAGCTCCTTTTCCATTCAGAAAATTAAGATATTTTCAATTATTTTATACATGGTCATTTCATTCTAATAAAAATTCATTTAAAAATGACAAATTAATTTTTCATTGTTTTCAAGTGTACAAACACAAAGCATGAAACTGTGTCTGCATACGTTAATCAGCAGCTTCCATTTGTACACATGTATACATGTCTGCTTGTTTCTGCACTGCAGTTAAAAATCTTAAGGGGTTAAAAAAAAAAAAAGACAAAATGAAGAAATTAGACACAAAGGGAAAATAATATAGAAGAAAGGTAGAAAAACAGACTAAATCAGACTAAATCTTGCATCTTAGAATAAACTCATTCTTCGTCTTGATATCCGTTTTCCACAGAAACGTAGGAGTGAATTCCCAAATCCCGGGTGGGCGCTGGAGGGCATTAAAACCAACCTTCCTACTGGCTCTTTCTGTCAGAAAATGTGCTGCAACATTTCATCCAAACCCAAAATATGTCAAATTTAAAAAATGCAAAATAAACTTTGAGGTTCCTTCTTAAGAGCCAGGAGCGCCGTTTGTTTAAAGAGCTATTCTGGGCCGAGTCCTTCAGGTCCAGACGACACCCGATCCTGCAGTCCCGATTCAGGTGGACGGCACATGTAGTCCAGTCAGGAAATTCCTGACAGCTCGGAGCGTGTGTGTGTGTGGGTGTGTGTGTGTGTGTGTTTGTGATACCAGCTCGTTTTAAAGTTTTTAATCAAAATGTGTGTGTGTGTGGGAGTGACTAAGAGGCGAGCACCTGCCACAGAAATCAATAGAAAGGCCTTCATTCTTCCCGTAAGGAGAGAAACACCCACGTCTGGATTTAATAAAATGGAAAGTTTATTTCAATTTGATATAAAAAAAAAAGAGTTTTATGGATTCCTGAAGGAAAAAACTGATCAGTTCAACATGTTTTCCACTTACAGCCGCCTCGCTAAACTTCCAGGGAATTATAAAAACACTCCTCTTCCATCAGTCTGTTATCAAACCCTTTAAAAACAATAAAATCACATTTGTTTTCATGCTCGACACTCAAAACTCTGCTTCCTCATGAAAGTGTGAATTTTAAACTTAGTTTTCATGTTCCGGACTATTTTCTGCAGCGGATTGATACACATTAGTGTTTAAAGCAACATGAAGGTGTTTTTGGTTTTGTGCTACTTGGCCTTTAAAGTTACAGACATACAGCAGGTGTCTTCACATCTGCCCGTCACACACACACACCCACAGAAAGCCGAGCATCTCCAGACGTTTCAGTGTGTTCTGATGCCCTGCTGTGTTTAATCTCATCTGGTATGTGACACATCCTGTTTCTACACGTACACACGGGGGTCTTTCATTCTCCCTCCTTCAGTTGCAGCTGCTTCTCGGCTTCTTCGCGTAGTTTGTGCTTCTGGATCTGAGAACAGGAGGATTATTTTGGTTAAAAGCTGTTTAACAATCATTTCTACATGAAACAGGTCTGTGATGGTCCAAAAGCAGAGAAACGTCAGCAGGAAGCTTTATAGAAGAGCTTTATGTTGGATTTACAGGATGAAACTTGTTTTGCTAATAATTCAGTTTTAAACCAAACGATCATTTAATATGACATAAAATACTTTTATTTATTTTAATAGAATTTAAAAAACTTGTTTTATCTAAAAGCATCGATGAAACATTTCCACACTCGCTGTGTTAATAGTGATAATTGTGAAATTAAAATAATAAAATTATTATAAGATTATTATGTTCATATTGTTTCAGGTTCACACTACCAGTCAAAAGTTTGGACACATTAGTAATTATTAGTATAGCCTCTTAGACACAATAGCCAGGGCAATACATGAATAAATATCACCAGCTGTTATTATTAGTAACATAGCTTCTAATACATAGAGAATACTGGTGATTATAAACTCACTTACTTATAAACTTCGACTAAGACTATTTTAGTCCACTAGTATGTAACAGATAATTAATATAACTTATTCACCTGTATACTTCGATTATTACTATTACAGCCCGTTTGTATGAAATAGACAATAAGCTGAACGCTTTCTCGGCCGGCGGAAACTCAGGATACGTGCATTTTGTATTTCACCCTGAAACACTGCTAATTGAATGTTATTTATATTGACTGCACTCTGTTATGGCTGTACTCAGGCACATCTGTTTGGTGTATTAACTAATGTAATGAATGTAATGACTTTTAAAATAACGATTGTTTAATAATGGAATAATATGCTTTTACAATGTTTTATTTTGTAATTTTAGGGAACATCTGTTAGGGGACAACAGATGGAAATTAGCCTATAGCTATAATCTGGCTTGTTTACAACTGCAAACTGTACATGACGTTCATTAACTGGCATTGTCCCTTTTAAATGAAAATAAATTGAATTGAAATTGAATTTTTCCTTAAATTCAATGGCAAAGTGTGTCCAAATTTTTGACTGGTAATGTATATCCTGCCTTAAATTAACCAAAAAAAATGACATTCTTGGTTTCAAACCATTACCTTTTACCGTTATTAAACCCCCCCCCCCCCCAAAAAAAAAGTAAAAGAGATTTTAAAAAATAAAGAAATAAATCATTTTGCTGGTATTATCTTTATTTTTTAGGTTTTCAGTTTATGTTGTGATCATGTAATTGCATACTTTTGGCAGAGATAATGTTTTAAAAAGCAGTTATGGACACAGACTGTATATAAAGAGATGGGCGGAGCCTCCGTGACGTCACCCGTAGGTTTCTGAGGAGCTAAATTGAAGCTCGGTGGGCGGCTCCTACCATCACCATCTTTGCAGGGTCATGCGCGTCATCTCGCCCGGAAAATACAAATATGGGCAAAGAGGTGGAGCTGAGAGGGGGGCTGCAAGCGTCATGGTGGATGATTGACATCGAGCAAACTCCGAGCTTTCTGTAGCTAAGAGCTAACCGAGTTAACCCGGAGATAACAGGAGCTAACCAGCTAACGGAGGTAAGCAGGCTAAAGCTAAGTCACGTTGTTAACCGGCTAAAAGTTGCCGTTGTTCTACGTTTTTCTGACTTGAAGCGGGAGATCGGGTACCTGTCAATCAAAAGGACACGCCCCTAAATATGCCAAACTTCGAGATTAAATTACTTTTAAATGGGCGAGTTAGAAAGAAATTCACTCCCCCCACAGTTGTCATGAAGGTAAACCTGACCTATTAAACCTAAAATGGATTTTTGTACCAGGCTGTAAACATGTTTATTCCTGCTGTAAAAATGTTTATTCCTGCTGTAAATGTGTTTATTTCTGCTGTAAACATGTTTATTTCTGCTGTAAACATGTTTGTTTCTGCTGTAAACATGTTTGTTTCTGCTGTAAACATGTTTATTTCTGCTGTAAACATGTTTATTTCTGCTGTAAACATGTTTATTCCTGCTGTAAAAATGTTTATTCCTGCTGTAAACATGTTTATTCCTGCTGTAAAAATGTTTATTTCTGCTGTAAACATGTTTATTTCTGCTGTAAATGTGTTTTTTTTTCTGCTGTAAACATGTTTATTCCTGCTGTAAACATGTTTATTCCTGCTGTAAACATGTTTATTTCTGCTGTAAACATGTTTATTTCTGCCGTAAACGTGTTTATTTCTGCCGTAAACATGTTTATTCCTGCTGTAAACATGTTTATTCCTGCTGTAAACGTGTTTGTTTCTGCTGTAAACGTGTTTCTGCTGTAAACATGTTTATTTATGCTGTAAACGTGTTTATTTCTGCTGTAAACATGTTTATTCCTGCTGTAAACATGTTTATTCCTGCTGTAAAAATGTTTATTCCTGCTGTAAAAATGTTTATTCCTGCTGTAAACGTGTTTATTCCTGCTGTAAACGTGTTTATTCCTGCTGTAAACGTGTTTATTTCTGCTGTAAACGTGTTTATTCCTGCTGTAAACGTGTTTATTCCTGCTGTAAACGTGTTTATTTCTGCTGTAAACATGTTTATTTCTGCTGTAAACATGTTTATTTCTGCTGTAAACGTGTTTATTCCTGCTGTAAACGTGTTTATTCCTGCTGTAAACATGTTTATTTCTCCTGTAAACATGTTTATTCCTGCTGTGAAGTTGGTCTTTTTAACATGGGAGTCTATGGGGATTTGCTCTGTTTTGCAGCCCCTAGTGGATGAAGGGGGAACTGCAGTTTTATGCACTTCTGCATAGGCTTCATTTTTAACCGCCGGAGGCTCCGTCCATCTTTCATATACGGTCCATGGTTATAGACCTTGCAGGGACGGATCTAGAACACTTTTGATGGGGGGGGCTAAAGCCCATTTATGCTTATTTATGCATTCAGATGTTGCCATCTTTTACTTTGCCTAGCTACTAAATCTGTTGTTGGGGTCAGAATCCACTAATTCACTCCAACATTTTCACACTGGTTGGTAACAGTAATACACCGCTATAAAGTCAACCGTCCAAAAACACCAGAAAAAGCAGAAGAATAAAATAACAATTGCTTTTGCGGTTCTTAACTCCTCTGTTTTTGAGTTGTTTTCATTTCTGTTTTGTCTTCTTCTTCCTTTTCCTTTTCTTCTTCTCTGGTTTGCTGCGGTTGTGCGTGTTCTATGCTACCAACGCGATTTCCAGTCAGTTTTTGCTTCCAGCGACGGATCGCAAAGCTCCCTAAAAACGGACCAAATTAAGCATGTAGCTGATGCAGAATATTACAGAAAATGATTGTTAGAATTCAATTGTTTATTCATGGGGTGGCATCTGGGGGGCCAGTCAGATTTTGGCGAGGGCTGTGGCCCCCCCCAGACCACCCCTCTGGCCCTGTTCTTGAGTCCTAGCTCACTCTGCCCTGGCAGCCTCGTGTCGATGTTAAAGTTAAACTTAACTTAACCTTTTTTCTCATTCATTAATTGTTTGGCTCATAAAATGTCACCAAATGCATCTTTAAGTGTGAAGAGATGACTGGAAATTATTATAAAATATTCAACAACATCAAATCCACACAGAGGCATGAACCGGCATGTTTGCTGTTTTTTCTGTGATGTTGTTCTGGATGCAAACCGAGGAAGTCTAAGATTGATGGTCTGGTTTTATATGATTTCAGAATGTGGCTGGAGGGACGCGGTGTGTGTGCAGGCGGGGTAAAAACTCCTCTTCCGTGCGGTCTCGGCATCGATGGCAGGCCAAAGACACCGACTAATCTACTGCATCCTGAGAGGAAAAACCTGACGATGCAGACGCCAGCTCATGCTTTTGTGTTTAATATTTAATCTTCTGATTGTAGATCTGTTTCACACTGCTGGGTGCAAACCACCTAAAAGTTCATCATGTAACAAATGGGATTAAGAGTTACCTTCCCAGTAATGGTGAGAGGGTAGCTGGTCACAAAGAGTATGTAGCGAGGAACCTTGAAGTGGGAAATCTGAAAGGATCAAATCAGTAAAAAGACGATGAGCATGGCCGTCCCGGCAGACACAAAACTCCTGCTTTGTAGGAATTATCCAAGGGATCAGAGCCCCACCTGTCCTTTGCAGTAAGCCTTGATCTCCTCTGCAGTGCAGTCCTGACCGTCCACCAGTTTGATGCAGGCACACACCTCCTCCCCCATACGGAAATCCTTGACTCCAATCACCTGATAACCAACAAAACCAGGCAGAAAGGAGCGAAGTGTTGCAAATAAAATGTTCTGCACTTTTTAAAAGACTTTTCCAGTCATACCTTTCATTTTAAAATGGGAGGGTTTGCATATAAAACACATCGATCGATTTGAACAGATGTTGAACTTATTAATAAAGTTTATGAGAATTGAAGCTTTTAAATGAGACCATGCGGAGAGCCTCATTGTAACTTTTGACGACGTATAAAACTGACAAACGAAGAGATGAAATCCAATAAGAGATTTTTAACAGATAAATCAGAGAGGTAACAGTGGAGGAGATTAATACTAGCGGGGGGTTTCCAGCTGAGTATGGAGGATTTAAAGGAATGCCGTGTCCACATCTGACCTTAAAGAGGCACCACAGAACTTTTGCAGATTTTCTCATCGGTGCGTCCCCCTATCGACGGCTAATTCAGCATCCGACCCGTACTGTGAGATCTCTCCTGTCAGTATCAGCCTCCCATCTCGTCTCTCGCTCTGTCACCTTCATAGACTGTATATAAAAGATGGGCGGAGCCTGCTTGACGTCACCCGTAGGTTTCTGAAGAGCTGAATTGAAGCTCGGTGGGCGGTTCCTACCATCGCCATCTTGGCAGGGGCATGTGTGTCGTCTCGCCCGGAAAATACAAATATGGGCAAAGAGGTGGAGCTGAGAGGGGGGCTGTGAGCGTCATGATGGATGTAGCTAAGAGCTAACCGAGCTAACCTGGAGATAACAGGAGCTAACTAGCTAACAGAGGTAAGCGGGCTAAAGCTAAGTCACGTTGTTAACCGGCTAAAAACCACGGTTGTTCAATGTTCTTCTGACTTGAAGTAGGAGATCGAGTACCTGTCAATCAAAAAGACACGCCCCTAAATATGCCGAACTTCGAGATTAAATTACTTTTAAACGGGCGGGTTAGAAAAAAATTCACTCCCCTCACAGCTGTCATGAAGGTAAACCTGACCTATTAAACCTAAAATGGATTTTTGTACCAGGCTGTAAACGTGTTTATTTCTGCTGTAAACGTGTTTATTTCTGCTGTAAACGTGTTTATTCCTGCTGTAAACGTGTTTATTCCTGCTGTAAACGTGTTTATTCCTGCTGTAAACGTGTTTATTCCTGCTGTAAACGTGTTTATTCCTGCTGTAAACGTGTTTATTCCTGCTGTAAACGTGTTTATTCCTGCTGTAAACGTGTTTATTCCTGCTGTAAACGTGTTTATTCCTGCTGTAAACGTGTTTATTTCTGCTGTAAACATGTTTATTTCTGCTGTAAACATGTTTATTTCTGCTGTAAACATGTTTATTTCTGCTGTAAACGTGTTTATTTCTGCTGTAAACGTGTTTATTTCTGCTGTAAACGTGTTTATTCCTGCTGTAAACGTGTTTATTCCTGCTGTAAACGTGTTTATTCCTGCTGTAAACATGTTTATTCCTGCTGTAAACATGTTTATTCCTGTTGTAAACATGTTTGTTTCTGCTGTAAACATGTTTGTTTCTGCTGTAAACATGTTTATTCCTGCTGTAAACATGTTTGTTTCTGCTGTAAACATGTTTATTTCTGCTGTAAACATGTTTATTCCTGCTGTAAACATGTTTATTTCTGCTGTAAACATGTTTATTCCTGCTGTAAACATGTTTATTCCTGCTGTAAACATGTTTATTCCTGCTGTAAACATGTTTATTTCTGCTGTAAACATGTTTATTTCTGCTGTAAACATGTTTATTCCTGCTGTAAACATGTTTATTTCTGCTGTAAACATGTTTATTCCTGCTGTAAACATGTTTATTTCTGCTGTAAACATGTTTATTCCTGCTGTAAACATGTTTATTTCTGCTGTGAAGTTGGTCTTTCTAACATGGGAGTCTATGGGGATTTGCTCTGTTTTGCAGCCCCTAGTGGATGAAGGGGGAACTGCAGTTTTATGAACTTCCACATAGGCTTCACTTTAAACCGCCAAAGGCTCCGTCCATCTTTCATAAACAGTCCATTGTTCCTTTCCCTCTTTCTTCTCTTCCCCTGTTAATGTCTTCCTGCGTTTCTTTGCTGAATCGTCCACAGAGCGTATTCAAATGGCCGGTGTGTTTATATTGACTTGCTAGTGTGTAACATGTTGTGCAAAGAGAGACAACTCAGCTGCGACGCCATGCAGCATCCCGGATGCAGTGCAGTTCTTCATCCTCAGAACGCTGCTGGGCAGCGAAGCATCCAGACATGAACACAACAGATGTCCCTGTGCTGTCAAACGAGTCGGAGAAGAAGAGTTTTACGGTCAGAAAGTTTCAGATAAATCTGTCCTTCTGACTCATTTTAAAGGCACGCTGACAGTATCTACTGCTGGAGTCGGGATGGCTCTGCAGCGTTCCCATGCTGAGAAACTGCAGATTCAGGAAAGAAACGCAGGAGGAAGTTATCTGAGGAAGAAAAACGAAAGAGACCCAGCAAGAGATGAGACGCGAGTCAGCATCAGACTGACTTTTACTGGATGGAACGATCTCAGAGAAGAGACAGGATGCGAGATGGGTGTTGAATTAGCCGTCGTTACAGGATGGTCAGATCTACCAGAGGAATCCAAACTGGATCAATGCTGAATGTTGCTTTGGGATGGATTCCCGTTGTCGGGCTTCGCTGTTTCCGCTCACCTGTGCTTCCTTCACTTTGGGATGTGTGTGCAGAAACTGTTCGATCTCAGCCGGGTAAATGTTCTCCCCTCCTCTAATGATCATGTCTTTACTCCTGCCGTCGATCTTGAGGTAGCTGTATGCGTCGAAGCTGCCGATGTCTCTGAATATTAAAAATGGTGAGAATGTGTTTAAAGATCTGCTCTACGTCTTCATTTTCATGCACATAAACCAGAATAATTAGTTGTTTTGATTTCCTGACGGTGTGAAAGGCAGGCAGACTCACCCGGTTTTGTACCAGCCGTCTTTAGAGATGCATTCTGATGTTTTGTTTGGATCAGACCAATACGCCAACATCACACAGTATCCTCTGATCAGCACCTCCCCCTTCTCCCCCAAAGGAACAATCTGCCCTGTTGTAGGGTTCACGATTTTAGCCTGTGGAGGAGGTCAGTCACACGTCACACATTTTGTTAAGCAAAGAAAAATTTAATCATGATGTGAATATTTTTACAATGTTAGAATTTATCAGTTTATTAGTTTCCTTTTTGTGAAAAACAGAATATTTCTATACGAGCATCTCATGAAATCCTCATGGAGGCAAAGTGAGGCTTACCGATGGGGCTCAAAGGTACGGTACCATGTTTATTTTCTTTTCTTTTCTTTTTTACTTTTTAGAATTTTATTTTTATTTTATAATTTTTAACATTTTATTTATTTGTTTTTCAATTTTACTTTTCAAAATTTTATTTTATTTATTTTTAATGAATAAGTTGCTGATCTTAAAACTAAAAAATGTGTCTTTAGCAAATATTCACATCTCAAACCTATGAGCAGAAATGAGCAGGAGAATGAAAGTGGATCTGAAGACTAAAAAGAGAAAAACTACAGGATGTCATAACTATTAAGAATTATCAAACCTGACTGGATGTTTAAAATCTGCGATGTTATTAAAAACAACAATAAATGCTTTAAATATGTGGAAACACAAATAATCAATGTCCAAACCATAAACCTTATATCTTCTAATTAACTGTGATTTTTAAAGAATTCATCACTGTTAACAAAAATCAGAAATGTAGAATTATATGTGATTAATTTAAATGAATCAAAACCCATAAATGGAGAAATATGAAGTACTATGAAAACTAATAATTTGGGTTGTTCTTTGCCAGATAGTAGTATCACACCTTTAATCAGCGTGACTGATAGTAAAACGGTTTTACGGACATGAGAACAGAAACACGTATTTTAGACACATGTACATACTTGTTGATTTGTTGAAAGCAGCTTCACACAACCGAGACAGATGCTGTAAAATCTTATTCTTCTGTCTACTTTTTTCTTCTGCACTGAAACTTTTCTTTCAATATTTTATACTATATGCATATATTTACATTTAATTTTTTTAACATTTATATTAAACTTTATTCTATATTTATCTTTATTTTATATTTATATTTTTATTTTATTTATAGTTTTATTCATTTATATTTATATTTTATGCAAATATTTATTTTCCAAGCACCTTATAAACTACTGCCTTTGAAGTTTCAGAAACATTCTTCTTTTTATTCCTGTTTACACACATCAGTAATCACCTCTGACCGGGTGCAATGAGAAACAACCAGCAAGACATCCAGTTTATCCACCAGGAATAAATCACTTTATTCCAACTTTACATGGATCATTAGGTGTCAGAGTACTGATCTTAAATAAGGTTTTAACTTTTCTCTTCTCAGCTGCTCAATCTAGAAAGTCATTCTTGCTTACGTTAATGTCATAACATGAAACTTACTGCACAATAGATTGTCATTATAATACTGAATGCATTTGTCTGCATGTCGAATGTTTGAAAAACATGTGAAAGCACCTCTAAGTGGTCCGAGATGTAGCCGACCGTCTCGCTCTTCCTCTGCATGTTGTCCATCGGGGAGGCCAGGAATGTGACGGGGCTGTTCTCCGTCGTGCCATATCCAATCTGTGGAGCAGAAAAACAGCAGAATTCATGAGCCGCTGCATGCCGAGAGCGAAACCACAACTAAAACAGCAGATTCAGTTTCCACAGAACAATAATTCCAGCTCAGAGGGACGTGTTGCTATGTGGTGTGTTTTCATTCAGAAGAGGACGAATGCAGCAGCAAACAGAGGAGATGTGATCAGGAAAAGAGTGTAAAGTTGTGAAAAGTTTCCCACAAATCCAAGAAAACTTTTTCCTCTTCATTTATTTATTTTATGAACAAATAAATTCTTACAGATAACAGACACATTCAGGTGTAATTCCAGCTACTTTTGGCTCTTCTACAAAAAGATCCTGAACCGGGTCCAACCCGGGTTGCGGCAACTAGTCGAGATCATTTCCAGAAGACGACACAGATTTAAAACTAAACTCATGATATCTAGAAAAAATAAAAGAGTCACTTAAAAAGATCTATGCCAGCTACCTGGGTCTCAGGGTTCTCCTGGCCTGCTTCTTGCCTTTGTGTGGGCGGGGCCACATTGGAATGATCTTTCTTCTCTGAACACGTTCCACTCTGTATGTTCTGCATGTGACACAGTCACTGAGTCGTCTACAGGATTATTCACTAATAGCAGCTGGTTTTCTTTGTCTCTCATTAATATTTAACCTGATAGTTTATGGTGCTCTTGACACTTGATAGTCTAGTTCCCTGCAGGGGGAATAAGAATCTAAGACTGGCCTGTTTGTGTCTATGTGTGTGTCTATGTAGGTACATGCGTTTATATATAGATAGGAAAATGCGTATGGGTGTAAATGCATATGTTTATGCAAATGTCTGCTTTTTCCTTCTTTCTCTTTCTATCTCTCTCTTTTCCTCTCTCTCTCTACGAGGTGTTTTCTTTCTCTTTCCCTTTGTCTTTCTGTTGCTTCTATCCTCTCCAGTCTGGTCCAGCAGTAGAAACTCTGTATTACAGTCATCCAAAATAAATAAAGATATAAAATAAGACTGTAGAAAATCAAGGGGATCATCATACCAGTAATGCTCCCCTTGGCAAAGTAAATTTGCTCAGCAGAACACAGCATCCAGACCATCATTCTGTTGCTTAAATGCTGGACAAGACACAAAAAAAAAAAAAAAAAAAAAAAAAGAATCGATGGCACAGAAATGGAAAGAATTCTTTATGTTAGATTTCTAGGGGTTGAAAAAGATTCCAAATGAACCTGGAAACATAATGTACATTACAATAAGTTTAAAATGTCCAAAATACTTGGTATTTTGTATCAAACTAAAGATTTATTATAAAAAAAAAGCTTTGTCTATTATTTATTGTACCTTAATACTTCCATATATGACATACTGTGTTGAACTGTGGGATGGCGCCCACAAGACAACTAATGACATCATTTTATTACATTCACCTCGTAAATAACGCTGGGTATTTTAATCATACACATCCATTATTTATTCAATCAAATCTCATTAAATTTGATGATATAGTTTATTATAAAACAAATTATGTTTAAAGATAAACAAAATGTTCTTCCAGAAGGTGTCCAAAAATACTTCAAGCTTCAGCAAACTAAATATAACCCGAGAGACTGATGCAGATTTATGGTTCCAGAATCCAGGAAAGAGGTGGAACAAAGATGCTTGTCTTTTCAGGTGTTCAGATGGAATAAACTCAGAAATTAGGTAAAAAAATTGTAATTATTTTTATTTAAAAAGAAGATTTTGGAGAAATATGAAACTGCGTGAGTTGTTTATCTTTATAAAGGTCACGTGTAGTGCATTGGTTCTGTTGGAATTTGTATAATTTAACGTAACTCTACTTGTAAGGCATACAAGCTTTGCTTCTGCCCTTTTCATTTTCTTGCATGATTTTTTTGTGTGTATGGACATATGGATGGTCTTAGGCTGTTACAAAACAAAATAAAGTAAACTAACCATTTGAAGAGGCCGATCTGAGAGTCACACGTGGTCCATACAGTCTTCGCCACCACAGACTTACCCGGTAAACCGGCTAACTTTATCCAAAGATTGCAAATCCCACTGAAACGAAGTATCTGAACTGCAGTAGATGTTTCTTCGCAGATGGTGATCAAAATGTTAAAAATGAGCCAAATAAAAAACAATCTCCATCCTTAAACCTGCTTTTCTGAAACACATTCACACCCCGGCAGACACATTTGGGGGCAATGAAGGGTCTTTAGTGTCCTTCCCAAGGACACGTAGGCATATTTTCTATCATTTATACACAGACTGAGCTCTCAGGCTGTTCAGTACACAGCTTCATGCTGTAATAATGTGCTCCAAACGTTAATGAGAACTATGGATCCTAAAACGGGCTGATCCCGAGCAGGAGAGGCGTGGACTGGAGTCCAAGCCTCCAAAGGGATCTGCCTGAATCATAATGTGAAAACGGGAGGCTGCTGCAGAGTCTCTACGTGTAATTTTGACATCAAATATTCCCTAAAATATCAGGAAAAGGTGTCAGTTTGTAAAATAATTTTATGAAGAAAGGCCATAAAAAAAACAGCCACCGGCTGCTTTATTAGGAAGACATCTTAACACAAATATCTACCTGCTGAAGTTCAAACTGATCTTCTGAATCAAGAAGAAAGATGTCTGAAAAGGAGAAAAAGTCCAGCGAGCAGCAACTGTCTGCATCTTCATGTCAGAGGAGAACGAACAGACTGGTTGGAGATGGTAGAAGTCCAGTAAGAACTGGTTCCAACCAACATCTGCAGAACATCATCTCTGAACACGTCCAGCCTGGAAGCAGATGGTCTCCAGCAGCAGAAGACCACAGCGGGTTCCCTCCTGTCAGTAAGAACAGGAAACTGAGGCTACAATTCACCCAGACTCACCAGAACTGGACAATAGAAGATGGAGAAACGTTGCTGGTCTGATGAGTCTCCAGTTCAGCTCCACATTCACATGGTAGGATCAGAATCTGCTGGAAACATCATGACAACATGGATCCATCCTGCCGTCAGGATCAACGCTTCAGGCTGACCATGTCCATCCCTTATGAGCACAGTGTAGCATCTTCTGATGGAAACTTCCAGCAGGATGATGCACCATGTCACAAAGCTCACGTCACCATGACGATGAGTTCACTGTCCTCCAACGGCCTCCACAGTCTCCAGATCTACATCCAGCAGAGCAGGATCTCAACAGCGAGTTGGATCTCAGCCGCCAACCAGCACTAGCTAAAGTGTCTGATAAGTTGATATGTATCCATCCTCCGACTTGGAAAATCTTTCCTGCTGTTTATCTTCATTTATCTGCCTTCAATAATGTCATCAACTTTTCCTATTTGTGAAATTTTACGAAATAAAATCTGAAATAGCAGAAATGAACTTAATTACTCCACTTTAATAAGTAAATAAAACACTTCTCTGCTGTGAACGTTACTGTTTCTGAGTATAGTGGAGTATTTTCTACTTATTCTGGAGGCTTCATGACAGATTTTCAGAGGAGATCCCGTCAGCAGCAGAAAAGTTCCAACCTTGCTGGACAAACACGACTCGTAAGGCTTTTTAGAGGAGGGTGTGGTTAAAGTTTTACCTGGCAAATCGCGGTGGAGACGACATTCCCAATAAAATGTTAGATTTCTTAAGTAAACTCTAGATTCCATTTTCCAAGGGTGGGTCCATCCATCTTAAAAATGCCCCCGCTTGAAGCCAAACCATCCTCTGAGCCGAGCCAGTCGCATCCAGCCAGCGACAGACCTGAAGTTACATAAGCTGCTCCATCTTTTGCATGGAGGTTTGACTGGGAATGATGGTTACATAACGCCACAGGCCCTTTTCAGACGAGGGAATGCACGCAGGAATGCAATGTGGCACCTGAAACCTTTGCTCCTGCGATGATGGAAGGATCCTTTTGCAGTTGTTATGTCTTGAACAGGCATCTCACTTCTCGCCAGCCATCTGGAGACTATTACAGGTTATAAAACAGCTGCACATGCAGGAGTGGCTCCTTTTCCTGCCACCGCAGACGGAAAAACAATGGATGTCTGGGAGCGTGCTGGGATCCGAGCAGACCTCGTGCCACGTTGTCCAACGTTTGCCTGGAGCTCAGTGAAACACAAACAGCCCTTCTGATCTGTCTGGACATGTGCATGGTGCTGCAAGCGGCCTGTCAGGATGCGGCTGCAGGCCAGCAGCGGAGGGAACCAAAGCAGGTCATCCTTCTGCCCTTTCAGGGTTAAATTCTCACAGACACTTGACTTCCTCCTGCAAACCTCTCACTCAAACCCTCCTTAATTTTTTTCCTCAAGTACATGTTATAAATAGCGCTGTGTTCTGTGCACCGGCCATCCTCCTCTCACCTTTTCACTCCTCCTCCTTCCCGTTTCTCTCACTGCAAAAACACAAACACGCTTCGTTTTGACCCGTTTTCCTCACTGCTCCTCGGGGTTTTTCTGCTTCTCTCAGGATGCGTTGCGTGACCTGGTTGCTGTTGGGGACCTGCCTCCTGGTCCTGGGCCCCGCCGTGCAGGGAGCCCCGAGCCAGTGCCCCAGCCCGTGCCACTGCCACGGCGACCTGCAGCATGTCATCTGTGACAACGTGGAGCTGAAGAGGATCCCGAGAGTTTCAGAGGCCACCCTCCTGCTGAACCTGCAGAGGAACAACCTGGGCAGCATTCCTTCGGGGGCTTTCAGCGAAAGCAAGGGGCTCATCTCTCTCCACATGCAGCACTGTCACCTCAGAGAGATCGGATCTCAAGCCTTCAAAGGTCTGAAGAAGCTCGCCTACCTCTACCTGTCCAACAACCAGATCAGCAACATAAAACCCGGCGCCTTCGAGGACCTCACAGAGCTCACCTACCTCCACCTAGACGGGAACCAGATCACCGAGCTGACGAAAGGAATCTTCTCTCCTCTGATCAACCTCTTCGTTCTGCAGCTCAATGACAACAAGCTGCAGGAGCTGCGGCCAGGAACCTTCGCAGGAGCTAAGGACCTGCGCTGGCTGCACATGAGCGGAAACGAGCTGATGACCCTGCACCCGGGCTCCCTGGACGATGTGGAGAACCTCGCCGTTTTTCACTTAGAAAATAACAAGCTGTCCACCTACCCGAGCGCGGCGATGAGCAAGCTGCGGGTGGTGGAGGAGCTCACGCTGGGAAAGAACCCCATGAGGACCATCCCGGACAACGCCTTCCAGAGCTTCGGCCGCTACATGGAGAGACTACACCTGGACAACATGGGTCTGGAGAAGGTACGTTTGTGCCTCTAAGTGTTTCCCATCACAGCGCTGGCATTTAGAGTTTAGAAAAGGTTCAGGAAGATAAGACGTTTACAGAAAGTCCTTTCAGGTGAACTAAAATGATGGTTTTTCAGATTTACAGAAGATCTAAATAACTGTTGCATAACGACAGTGTTACCTCATTCCAGTCTTTCTACGTCTTAATATTTCCAGTTTGCCAACAAGACATTTTAAACAAGACATCTAACACAGTTCATCTGGATAACTTTACAAAACAAGTCAAACGGACTGAATATCGTCTGAAACTGCTTCTACACCAACAAACCTTTAAACGTGCAGAAAGAAGCAGGGTGGAGAGGTGTTTGAAAATTAGTCGCAAAAAAAATAGGTGCAATTGTTAAACGAAGTCGATACATCTCTTCTGGCTCGCAAATCCACGTCTCTAACTTCTACTGCACATTTAGTTTGTTCAGATCAAGTCTTTTCTTTTTTGAGTTTAACTTTTGAGTCAGCAGGTTCTTTAAACCATGTCGGGCTCCAAACCGAGCTAAATGAAAGCGATTGCATCAAACATAGGATGCATTCAGACCAGCAGGTCTTCCACCGAGTCCAGCAGAAGGAAATTAGTCACAAGCAACAGCAGATGCAGCAGAAATACAGACACACTCGTCTGGCAAAAACGCTGCGGTGCCTTCAGGCATCCAAACTGGGGCTCAGTTTAATCATCATGCTCAGTTCTAGTCAGAAGTTATAGCAGAAATGTACTATAAATGCATGTTCAAACATCTTTCTTTTTAACGGAGGAATAATTGTTTGACATCCATTTAAAAACAAACTGAACAAGTGTCAATGTCTTGTTTGTTTTCTTGTATTTCTAACAGAATAAAATTAACAGCAAGCAAAAAAAGAATGAATAAAATAAAATAAAACAGGCCTTAAAACAGTAAATACATCAACTAAAATTAATCTGGCTGCTTAAGTCCATCAACATGTTTCTGGTTTGTCTTATTTTTCGTAGACTTTGAAAATGTCGTTTTAAAAACAGTCACTGTGTTGATATCCAGTTGCTAGCATGCGACACGGTGTATGACGTGAAACTCAGTGTGTTTCCAGACAGTTGCAAAGGGCAGCAACAGTATGATAAATGTCTCTTTGCCATCAAAACAAGTCAGAAACATTTAATTTTAAGGTAATAAAATGACAAAGTGCTACTTGAATACACCCTTTTCCATAGCAGCCCAGCAGCCCACAGCATGATGCCACCACCACTGTGCTCAGCATCATTAAACCTGTTTAATACAAAACCAGAGCAGCAACTCCACATTTTATCTGCCATAAAACCTTCACAGATGTTTTCTTTGTCAATATTATCAACAACAAACTTCAAACATACTTGAAGGTGTTTATTTTCAGCAGCAGGTCTCAGGCGTACCTGGCAGGTATGCTGGTGCTCTAGCAGCTTCCAGTTTATCACCGTCTGTCCTCTGGTGCGTTTTTCCTGACAATGCAACACACCTCCGAGAACTTCCGCTTGTACACGATCTTTTTGTTTAGAAATAAATCAAGTTTCTTTCTAAAATCTCTGCAGAGCTCCATGAATCTTTTCATTGTTCTAAAAACTGATCAAAATGAGCATTCTGCCTTAAAAAAGATAAATAAAAAATAAGGCAGAAAGGCCAGTCTTCGTATGCGTGAACAGGAACTATGAGCACAACCGCAGAGTTTATGATTAAAGGAGGAATAAAAATGCTTTACATGGAGCGTATTATCTGTAGGTAGAGTTTCCAGCAAGCTGAAGACGTGAGACAGATGTTTGCTCAGCAGTCTGCGAACATCCGTCTGCTCGTCCACATCGACTCCGGCTCTGTACAGCACCAGCTCTTTCTCAGATTCCTCAGTGTACATTTGCCTCATACTTGAGGTTAATCCAATATTTGAGTGTACCTGTGCCAATGTATTGAGGCATTTCAGGGGTGGGAGGGGGGCTGTAAAACAACAAGCTTCTCACGCTGGGGCTGTGTGAGAGCCAGGTGGAAGCAGCAGGAGCCCACATTCAGACCCCTTCCAGCCAAATGCGGGTATTTTTAGGTTGTTTTTGTTTGCTGGACCCGGGCCAAGCATGTCTGCGTAGAATTATTACACAAGCCTTATTTTCAGTGAGGTGTGTTTTCTACCTTGGCTGCAAAGTCCTGTAAACAGGTCAGGAGGGGTTAGAAGACAGGTAAACAGAGGCAGGGTGTTCCACGCTGCATCAACAGGAATATTTTTAGTCGGCCATCGCCCTCGTTGAATGCACAATCGGGTCCTTTGCAAGCCTTTCTGGCAGAGGAGCAACCTGAAGAGGGGGACGACGACCATGCTGGAAGTCATCCATCATCCACTGCTTTAAACCTCCAGAACCTTCAGCTGCTCGTTGCTGCGGAGTGGAAATTTCCAAACAGCTTAACATAAAACAAGCTTCTCTGAACTCCTGTCTCATCTCGCACCTCTCTGAAGCTTTTAGCACCTCGCAGATCCACATGAACCCGAAGGGAAAGGAGGAGGCCGCTGAATGTCAGTGTTTGCAGAAGCATGGGTTCAGAAGGAAGGATGAGAGGAGGCTTTCTTGCCTGGAAAACACCGAGCAGATTCCCCCGCTGCGGATCTGACAAGCTTTCCCCTCCTCACATGAACAACATGAAGCAACAGAGAAGTGAATCTGTGCAAAAACAACTCATTTATTCCTCTTCCCAGTTCTCAGATGGAGCTTTTAACGGCGTGATGGCCATCAAGTCGCTTCACCTGGACAACAACAAGCTAAAGTCACTTCCCAAAGGCTTGGCGTTCGGCAGCATCGCCAACATCAGCCTGTCCAACAATCCCTGGAACTGCTCGTGCCAACTTGCTCCACTACGCAGGTAAAGACTCACCTGAAAAACCAGAATGGTTTCTCAGTGAACTGAATGAATCACCAGATATCAGTAGTGTAGTTGACTCAGAATGCCATCTTCAGTTGACATTATCAGCTTTATTTCTGCTGCTCCTTTAAAAATGTTCCGATGTTGAGAGATTTTAGTTTTCTCAGGAATCTTTCAGCCGTAATGGAATAAATAACAGCATTTATGCTGCAGAAAAAACATAACTGAAATATTTAATGTCTGAAAAAAAGACTTAAAGCCGGCAGAAATAATCATGATCTGATAACTGAATGATAAATAAGAAGCTACCGATACGCTGGGTCCTCTTAAAAACGTCTCCAGAGGCAAACAAATGTTACTGCTGGTTTACAACGGTGTGAAATATGCCTGCAAATCAGGACATTATTGTCGGGCTTCCTCTGTTTAGAGGCGTTAGATGAATCTGATTGTGTTTAGTCACTAAAACGTCTTGATTACATTCGTACAACTTGAGCTACTTTGTTAAGTTTAGGCGTTTTAAGCTCCATGTGATGTATTTGGCTATGTTTAAGCTTTTCTGTTAGTTTCTAGGTTAAGGCATGTTGAAATACCTGATAAAAAGGTTTTTACATTTGCAGAACTTTAATGAACTAGTTTATTTATTTGTTTAGGTTTGTCTACCATCAGGATTTGTTTAGGTTTACCTGTCTGATGAACTTGGTGAGGTTTAGGATTTGGTTGGTAGGAAAACACTGTGGTTGAGTGTTAAAGTTTATCACTTGGTTGAAACAGATTTCAACCTGCAACACTTTAGCCACGCGCCAGGACCGCTCACCAAGTTTTTATTTCAGCTTAGGTAGCAGATGATGATTACATGAAAATGCGGAAAATAAATGGAAAATTCTAATTAATAGGGATGCGGATAATATCGGATTAATACCAAGTGTGTGTAATCGTACTTGATATTAATAAAAGTGTACTGATACCACACTAGTCCAGCCAGCGTAGATGTGTGTGATAATATGCTTTGGACGTGTTTTAAAATAAATAAATGCCTTAAATGTTAAAATGTGACTTTTTTGTTCCACTAAAAGCAGATCTTTGTTTCCAAAACCACACATTTATCCAATCCAATCCAGTTTATTTATAAAGCACAGTTAAAAACAACAAAGTTGACCAAAGTGCTGTACAGAAGAAACAATAAAACATACATATTTACATCATAATGGGGCATCAGCACATTGTTAATAGTAAAACAACCCTTTAAATTAGTCAAACGCCAAAGAGAAAAAATGAGTCTTCAGACAAGACTTAAAAACAAGAAGCGATTCAGCCTGTCTAATGTACAGGGGCAGCTTATTCCACAACTTGGGACCAATAACAGAAAAAGCTCGGTCACCTCTCAGTTTACGCTTCGTCTTAGGAACCACAAGCAGAAGTTGATCTGTGGACCTCAGAGAGCGTGTAGGGGAATACCTCACCAGCAGGTCTGACAGGTAGCGAGGGGTCAGACCGTTCAGGCATTTAAAAACAAATAAAAGAATCTTAAAATCAATTCTGTAACGGACAGGGAGCCAGTGAAGGGAAGACAAATGGTCAGACTTTCGAGATCCAGTTAAAAGACGCGCTGCAGCGTTCTGCACCAGCTGCTGCCGTGCGAGAGAGGACTGACTGATCCCACAGTACAGGGCGTTACAATAGTCAAGCCGTGTGGTTACAAAAGCATGGATCAAAATTTCAAAATCATGTCGTGAGAGTGAGGACCTTATTTTTGCAAGCTGTCTCAGGTGGAAAAAACTTGCTTTCACCACAGCACTAATTTGTTTGTCCAATTTAAGTTCCTGATCCATTTTCACACCAAGGTTGCAGACAGTAGGCTTAACAAACTGTGACAAGGATCCAAGGTTAACTGAGACAGCATCACCAACACTGCTAGGTCCAAGAAGAAGAACCTCTGTTTTTTTATCATTAAAATGCAAAAAATTTATTGACATCCAAATTTTATTTTCATCAATGCACTTTAAAAGTTCAGTGGCACTGAAGCTTTCTCGACGTTTGAGGGGAATGTAAATTTGGCTATCATCAGCATAAAGATGAAAAGACACACCAAGCCTTCGGAGAATAGACCCCAGCGGCATTATAGTTGTATTTAGGTAAAATGTGCCAAATCAGAATAAAACTTGGGGAAATTGTTAGATCTGTAATATTATAATTGCATTGGTGAGGTACCTTCAGAAAGATTAGGTCACTTATTATTCATCTATTTTATTTTATTTTTACTTGATAGGGACATTGATGCTCCATGAATGATGGCACATACTGCAGCATTTTAATCAAGGCTCATTTTTAATGCCCGTCCCTACTTGGGCTTTTACACAATACAAATACGTATGTATGTATACACCCAAATGTAAAATTACATAAAATACATTCAACCTATTATAACTGTGTGAGATTACATTAAGTTGTAACAGCAATAAAAACCAATAATGTTCACATAAACAGGTCTGGTATCGGCAAATATCGGTATCTGCAGACATTCAAATTTCAGATATCCGTATCAGATCGGAACTCCCAAAGAAGGGGATTGGTGCGTCCCTAATAATTATAATTAAAAATATTTCAAACAACTCATTTTAATACAAGATGGCAGGATCTTTCTAATAGTGTCAAGAATGAAACTGTGACCATTTATGCAACTCTGTTCATCTGCATGGTTGCATAATTTGGCCGCCATTGCATCAGATACTCGCTTGGTTATTTATAATAAGCTCCGAAAAGGAATTAATGTTGGATTAAATAAAGACAGAAAGCTCGACGTTGAAGCACAAAGCAACAAAAACAGATGTAAAAATGAAGAAAGATGTGGGCTGGACAGGAGCTTTACCTGGACAAAACAGGACGTTTCAGGAAAAATGGATGGAAAATTATACAGCGAGTATTTTATTTGGCTTGTTGTGTCTTTTAGTCTCCTGTTGCCTTTTCCTAGTGGCTCCCAGTTTAATAAATAGTGCAGATTACCGAGTGAGGAAGAATCCTGCACGTCAAAGTGACAGCAGGGTAAAAGAAACTTGCCTAAATGAACAGTTTAATATTTTAAAAGGTCATGTTTGTAATCGGCAACGCTCCACATGTTAAAGCATTGCCTGATCTTATCGTTTCTGCTCACAGGTGGATGGACTCCACCCGAAACCCCCCCGATGCCGTGTGTGCGTCTCCAGCTTTGCAGAAAGGAAAGCAAGTCAGAGACAGCAGCGCCTTCGGTGGCTGCAGGAACAAGGAGAAGAAAGCCAAGAAGGGAACGGCAGTGAGCTCGCAGCCGATCGAGCGCAGCACCATGTAAACAACAACACAAACACACCGCTCAAAAACCGCCTTTACAGTAAATATAAAACTGACATGATTAGACAACTGCACAGCATTTTATAGGACGTGAATACCAATCCGGTTTTTATGACTATAAACTGACTTTCTGCCGTAACGGCTGCAGGAGTCACACTGGAGGCACAATATTATCATTCATCAACATCTGCATCACAGCTGAGCAAACATCAAATAAATTCCTGTTTTCCACAATTTAATGTAACTAATAATCCTATATTAAGCATTATTAAACTATAATTAGGCTTTTAACACACCTAAAACTGCCCCACAGGCTCCCAAAGCAAGGCGAAATTCCCCAAAATAAAACCAAACTGATCGATGAACAAACTGGAGAATTTAGCCGAGGGCAGAAAAGCTTAAAAAAAACCAAAAAACATCCCAATTGGATCAGTTATTAGGATCCATCTAACAAATACATCCCCTTCCCACAGAAGCAAGGCATCTGCTTCCGGACAATGGGCTCCTGGTCTATATTCAGTATTTATCCAGACAGAAACATTAAAACAGACCCAGATTCAGCCCGTTGCCTTGTGCAGGAGTTGAATCTGCTTTTTGTTCATCTCTAAAGCTTCCTTGGAGCCACGAAAGGAGATGATTCTGTCAGTTCTGAGTCAGTAGAATCTAAATTTCCTCTCAACATGAAGCTGATGTTAAAGCTTCGCTGCAGATGGTCTCTGTGGAGACACCGGACCACCACAAAGAGTCCCCGCCTCACTAATCACTACCTCTGGAAAAGCCTGAGGGCCAGTCCTGTCCAAAGTCCCTCCCTGCACAGTGACCCGGCGCTTTGGGCTCCAACTGGACACTGGATGAGGGTTAAGGTGGTTTTGGACTGGTCTGTTTTCCACATCTTCCTTCCTGACTGCACAACTCGCCTCTGAGCTTTTCCACTTTGGCCCTGGGGTCCAGTGTGGACCAAGTCCAGGTCATGGAGTCTCCTGCTGACATTTCTCCCCTCGTCTTCTCTCCTCCTCTCCAGGAGACGCAGTGGAGGATCCAGTCCAGGAGACCGGCTACGTGGAAAGCGACGCTTACTGGCTCCACTTTAAGACTGTCCATCTTTTCATACTGCCAGCAGCATCAACACAAACATGCAGGACCATTTTCAGTTTCACTCATTTAGGTTGAAGATAAAGACGGCAACATGAAGTCGCAGCAGATCAGATGACATCTTATACATCGTCGCTTACACAGACATGCAAGATGACTGTAGAGGAGCAGAAAGACAGAAACCAGCTGCTTCACCTAGTTTGTCTTCCTTTCATCATTTTCCCTTCATGTGCAGGAACGGGATGAAGGTTTGTGTTAACATGTTATTCTAAAAGGGAAAATAACTTGGAGGTTTCACTCACATCATCGTATATTCAGCAGCTTTACATCTCCTACACTTTTGGAAGTGAAAATGTTTGCATCCCATAAACATTTTACAAAAATAAGCTTCATGTTTGTCGTCTTTATGAGATGTAAACTGTTATATCTTTGCATGAAAATGTCTCCAAACGTCTCGCAGAACGAAGCGAAACAGGTTTTAACAGTGATTTGTCTCCCTCTTGTGTGTGAGAGCCAAACTGCCAAACTGAGCTTAAGTTCAGATGTTCTTCACATCTTCTGTAATCTAAGAAATTTTAGTTTTAATGATGAAACTATCACAGGTAATATCACAGGTATCTACTCACCGTTATTCCCTCAATTCCCATTATAGACACAACCTTCCTGACGAGTTCAGGGGGGCACGGTGAACCGGCCATTATGCCTGCAGGTCCAAAATAAAGACAAGCAATGAAGAGCAGAGCAGGTTTATCTCCTCTATGTAGCAAATCATATATAAGACACCCCCCCAACCTTAAAAAAAAAAAAACAACCCCAACACATACATATATATATATATATATACATATATATATATATATATATATATATACATATATATATATATATATATATATATACATATATATATATATACATATATATATATATATACATATACATATATGTATATATATATACATATACATATATATATATATACATATATATATATATACATATATATATATATACATATATATATACATACATATATATATATATACATATATATATATGTATATATATATATATATATACATATATATATACATACATATATATATATATATATATATATATATACATATATATATATATATATATATATATATATATATATATATATATATACATATACATATATATATATATATATACATATACATATATATATATGTATATATATATATATATATACATATATATATACATATATATATATATATATATATATATATATATATATATATACATATATATATATATATATATACATACATATATACATATATATATATATATACATATATATATATATATATATACATATATACATATATATATATATACATATATATATATATATATACATATATATATATATACATATATATATATATATACATATATATATATATACATATATATATATATACATATATATATATATACATATATATATATATACATATATATATATATAGAGAGAGAGAGAGAGAGAGAGAGAGAGAGAGAGAGAGAGAGAGAGAGAGAGAGAGAGAGAGAGAGAGAGAGAGAGAGAGAGAGATTGCTTAAGCAGATCTATGGGTATGTATACACACACGCACACACACACATATATTTATATATATATATATTGTTTAAGCAGATCTATGGCTATGGGTCGATACAGGAAAACTAAATCTTTCCAACATACAAAAATTATTTCTTTTCATTTACATAATCATTTTTTATTCGACTTTCTTCTTGATCCTACCTGCCTCCACCGATGACAGGTCATATTTAGCCAGGTCCGGCTGGCTGATCATGTCAACGTACATGGTGGGAGTACCATAAATAAAGGTGCACCTGGAGGAAAATAAATCAATGAAATCAGTAGGTATACAAGCTGTTGCAGCCGCAGTTTCTACCAACTGAAGCCGTGGCCGACACGCGCCTCCTGCTGTTTATAATCCTCCAGTCCCAGTCGTCTTGGTTTGAATAAAAAATAAAAGTTTTATTCTTTCCTTTCGTTCTTTACAGAAGTATTATCAAAATGCTGCTGGATATTAAATCAAACATTGACATGGTAAAAAAACCGTGTGGCTCCACAGTTGGTGAAAAACTAAAACTCACAAACCGAACACGTTCTGCTGTCTCAGTAGAACCCATGCCACAGCATGCAATCATTCAAAACAAGAAAACAACTCATTTTACTTAAATATTCACCAAGTGTAAATATATTTATTTGTTTAAGGATTAAAATAGTAATCCTTTGTAAAAAAAAAAAAAAAAAAAAAAAAAAAAGCAAATGAATTTATATATAAATTAAATGAGTTTGCCTCATATAAAAGTCATTTATGAACTATTTCAGCTCAGTGATTTGAATGAAAGTTATATCTGAATAATTCACTTTTCTAAGTTAATGGTTCAAAATGAACTTGAAACAGCAGAAATGTGTCTGAATATGAAGGACTGAAATAAACTTAATACTGCTTGCATGTTCTTCAGGAATCTGACCAACTGAGGCTGAATAATAGAGGAAATATGAGATGTGGAGTTTGCAAAGCTTCAAATTTCCTGCTAAGGACTCAACCTTTTCTTCACAGCAAATGATTCTAATCTGCTCAGATCAAGCACATTATAATCTGGTGCCCCAGAGGTATAATCCTGCCCCAATTAGAGGTCATTACAGTCTGATCCGTTCACATCATTGTTAGGGTCTTAGAGCTCCAACGACTTGGATCTGCTGGTTTTTGACACTTTTTTTCCCCTTTTGAATAAAGTGAAGTTTTCCGATGTTACCTCTCAGTGTCCATGGCTGCGAGGTTGGCCTTCCCGTTGTAGCCAGCAGAGGGAAAGACCAGCGAGACGCCGTGCACGGCCATAACGATTCCTCCCCCCACAGAGCCGAAGCAGTGGTACATAGGAACCGGCACGCAGACGCGAGTGTTACGCTGGAGGGAAAAATCAGGAACAAAAACCCAGAAAGGGGATAAAATAGCTCCAGATCTTATTTGCCTGTAACAGAACCGCAGTTAGTTTCCAAAGCGTTGAACAGCTCCGCGCTGCAAATGGAGCAACTACAGATTTTCTGCTTAATGTCAAAGAAAAAAAATCCTCATTTTATGACTTTTAAGCATCTTTTCCAAGTTTTTATTACGGCTGTCAAAGTTTACACTTCTAGAGATTAATCTGTGGAATTAACACCTTATTTAGTTTTATTTTTTACTAATTAAGGTGTAAACCATTTATGCCAAATAAAAAAAAGAAAAAAAGATCTCCGTGTTTTCAGCTGAACTCGGGCTTCTGATGCGGTAAACTGAATCCGCCAAAAACCACCTCATCCTCCGTATCAATGATCTGACAGTTTCCCAGCCTTTTATCAATCAGGCAATCTTTATTGAGAAACAACTTTTTAAACATCAAAAACTGAACAAAACAGGAGAAACAACTTTACCGATCACCCCCCCACAAACCACACATCCCACATCGTAACCATGCCGACCTGCGACACCAAGACGCCGGGAAAATAAATGTTAAGAGGAAATAAAAAGGACATAAACAGCAGACTTTAGAATAAATATATAGTAAATAGAATAAACTTAAAATAAGATTAAAGAAAAAACCTTTTATAGTCCAGAAATGTTTACTGAAAGTCTTCAGCTGCAAGATGATGCATCTGATAAATGTTTGGATTTTTTTCCACCTTTTGTGGAAAATTCATATTGAGGAATCTTTGAAATGAATAAAGACAGATTAAATATAAAAAATAAGCAACCTCCTTACTTACAACCACAATACAGCAATATTTTCTCTGGCTTTAGGTCCAGTATTTCTACAAAAAAACTGCATTTTTTAGAGAAATGTCATTTTGTTTTGTTAGTAAAGCGACTTAACGCTGAGCGACGTGTTTTTAGTCCTGCATTAAAAACGTCGTCACTGTATCACATAGAAATAATTTGTTCTCATCTCTCTTTGCCTTCCAGACGTTTTCCTGAAAAACTACTTAAAGATTTACATGAAAGTTTGTCTGAATGGTTCTCAGACTCAGAAACTTTCATCACTTTAAGCTTTAATCATATTTGTAAATTTAGGAGCCATAAATGTAGTTTATTTTCACTGGGTGGATGGTTGGTGTTACATTGTTGTCATTGGGGTCCCATGGATGTGGATCGGTGTCGGGCTGAGGAGTTAAAAGGGCGCTGTCATTGATGCATGTTTGACGTTGCACCCTGACAAATCAAACTGGTGAAGTTACATCGTACCCCATCATCAGGCAGTTTATCTAACAGCTTCCAATAAACAAATCTACAATATCTGCGACCTATGTGTGTCATTTGGGAACCACCAACAGCGCGTCCAACAAACAGACCGGACCCAGTCGCCTCAGTAGCGACTGTGGAAGTCGATGCAGTAAATTTACCAGCTGCATATGGTGTTACGCACCTCCTGCTCCGTAACAGCCAGAAGGATGCAGGCTGCTGTAGCATAGGAGACGATGTCGCTCATAAATCTTGCTTTTGGTTTTAATTTTTTAGTTTATATTAAATATTAGAAACCCTTAAAGCATTTTGGGGGTAAAAGCTGCAGGAACCTGTGATGGTTCAAACTCACCCTCCAGTTGTATCCCACTCGATTTCCAATGAAGTAGGCGTTGTTGATGATGTTGTGATGCGACAGGGTGGCGCCTTTTGGAGTTCCAGTCGTACCCTGAGAACGGATAGCTCAGATGACTGCGTTTATAATCTAACAACAATTCTGTTCAGGGATTTTCTTTCATGTTAAAGAATAAAAAGTTGACAATTGAAATGGTTTTCTGGAGCACAGAGGAATAAACCTGCTGCCCCCCCCGTCAGGAGAAATTCCGCTCGGTTACCGAGGTGAACTGGATGTTTATGGGGTCGTCAAAGCAGATCTTCCTCTGCAGATCCTGCAGCTGCTGAACATGCTGGCTGCTGCCGGCCTGCATGACGTCGTCCACGTGAAACATTCCTGGTTGTCGACTATCCAGCACGATCACAGAGCGGAGTTCTGGGAGTCTGACGAGGAAGCCAACAAACATGTACATGTGGGTCAACGGCTCTCTGATCGGCTTCAGGAGGTCAGCTGAGTAAAGTCATAAATTATAACTATCCTCTCGTTTAAACTTAATTTTCCAGCTGTCTAATCCAAGTTTAGAAAACAAAGTTTAACTTGCTCGTGTGTTTCTGAAGTGTGTATACGCGGAACAAATCAAAGCCTTATGGAAGAGGGCAAAGGTCAGCCGTGCACGAGGCCTCCACAGCCAGAGGAGGTGCTCCTCAGTACTTCCAGATGTTTTCTGCAGAGTCTAAGTTAAGAGTTTTATAAAGTTGGTAGATTTCTTTTATTTAACTATAAATTGAGAGATTTCTCCCACATTCATCTAGAATCAGAAGAACTTCTATAAACACCATGAAGTCCAGGCTGGAAGGAAGAAGTACGCTGCTGAAGACACTCCCTTCTGCTCCTTCTAGCTGCTCTTTTCCCACAAACATCACACTGTTCGTTCTTTTTATCTGCCTTCCATCCACAGAACGTCAAATGTTGAAACTCAAGTAAAATGTAGAAAACTGAAGACATGCTGCTTCTTGCGCCTTTGATAACATATCAGTCTGAAAAAGGCTTCTTTCTGTCTCACCTTTGGGCCGTTTGCAGCGTAACTTCCACTGCTACCACATCGATAATCTTATCAGCTGATAATGAGGGATGATGGCCTTAACAGCCCACAGGACTGTAAAAATATCATCAACTCTTCACCAATAAATAACTGAATTATCAGTTTTGCATGTTTATATCTTTTAGGAATACTTTTTACCACGTGGGAGGGGCAGGGATGGACTATGGAACCGGAAATAAAAACTTAAAACCAGCCTTTTTATAGAAATCATGTTTTTAATTTTACTCATCTATGTGTGTCTGTTATATTTCTATTTTCTTATTAATGACTTTAAGCCAGCAGACTCCTCTAAATATTGTTGCATAATTGCACAATGACAATAAAGATCTTGAATATTGAATGTTGCATCTGTACCTGGCGCTCTTGATGTCACCTGGGGTGGATGAGTCTATTTCTGGACAGATCTTCCTCAGCATGTCGCAGTACTTCTGAGTCCTAAACTCCGCAGGGCAAACGACCGCTTTACAGCCGACCTGCGAGGATGTGAGCGGCGGTGACACAATCAGCTGATCACAGCATAAAGATCTATCCCAGCCACATTCTGGCAAGCTGCACACAAATGTCTTGAGAAGATTTTTCATACACAGATCCCCTTTGACTTTTTGCATTTATACCTGGGTTTGGACATTCCCTATACAAGTTCTCGACCAGATAATCACCTATTAATGATCATCTTCATGGCAGCTAAGAAAGCCTGACTGGAAAATGGCTCCAAGCAGATGCAGCCGGAATACAAGAACTTTCCAATACTATTTACCAGATATATGTCATGGAGAAACTGACAGTGTCTCCATAGTCCATATCTCCATATCGACTCCAGGGGGACAAATTTGACCAGGTCTGGCTCAGATGGACCCAAAATATCAGAGACATAAGAAGTGATTTTGTTTAGACGAAGTGTAATATCATAAAGATACTCCAACACCACTATCCACTTGTCCATATTGTTCATATTTGTAAGTTTTATTTCCATTGTTCTGTATGTTCACTTATCCCTGCTGTATATTTTCACTTATTTTTATTTTTTTTCTTTATAAAAAAAAAAGCGCGAGAGAGAGAGAAGAAGAAAAGGGAGGAAAAAGGGAGTAGGGGGTAAAAGAAAGAGAAAGGGAAGCAGAGAAACTAACGTCCAAGTCTGACTGGTGATGTATACGTAACCAAACATGATATGAATATTTGTGTGCAGATGTTTTTGCTGCTTAGAGATGTTGTATTACTCCCATGGTGTGTTATCCATGCAAAAACAACAATAAAAATGTTAATAATAAAAAAAAAAAAATCTCTCCCAACATGGCTCACCTTGCGCAATGCAAACTCCACCTCCTGCAGCTGGTACGCGGGGTTGACAGACACCTGGTGGGAAAACCACACATGGTTCACTAAAAGAAGAGATGCCTCTAAATGCCTTTTAGATTTTACTTGTGGTACAAAAATACAGGTTTAAGAGGGAAGTTGATGATTTTCAGTCATTTTTACTATGAACACGTCGTATAGAATCCCCACCAACACGTTGTTCCAGCAATGAAAGTCTTTATTTTCTGAATAAAGTCATGTTCCATGAAGCTGAAAGCTCATGGCGGCTGTTCGCTCCTAGCTGCTCTGCATCGGCCTCTGGATCCAGCCGTGGGCTCGCTGTTTGCGGAGGAACTCCACTCCTCTGCGTGTCGTGGTGTTCCAGACTCCACACCGTGCGTTAAAGCCGTGTAATGCACGGCTCCTCAGCGTTAATCCTTATGGTGGTCTCGGCAGGACATGGAGCGAAGGAAAAGTGTTTTTAGAAGTTTTCTCCTCATTGTCATCCTCGATGGTGTTAGGACGCTTTTAGAAAAGGTTCATGAAGAAAATGCTGTCTTGTTTTGTTTTTTTAAATTTTGGTTCAATTAAAACAAAAAAATAGAGAAATTATGAAATAAAAGACATAAAAACTAAACTTGAATATAGAAATTTATTAGTACTGGGATAAATCTGTTCTTTTTTTCATAGAATTTGTTAACTAGAAATGCAGAATATTTAACAGATGCACACACTCAGATAAAATCATGTCTTTCTGATTGACCTTAAGTCCAACAGGAATGAACTAAGCTCATATGATGAGAATCTAATGAGTTAATTTCAGAAAAAGACGCTTCATTCATTAGAAAAATCTACTTCTTGTTGCTTCTGCTTGTCTGCAGCTTTGCCACGACGGCGAAGCTGCTTCACCAACTCAGTACCAGTTACTGCAGCTGTAACGTGTTTGGTGCAACAGCAGCGTGTGCAGCAAGACTCATGTTTTAAGGATTAATAAAAGTGCAGAATGCATGTGGTGTTTCAGATCATTTAGAACAAACTGGGGAAGCAGATCTAACTTAACTGCTGTCATAAAGTTGGATGATGTCATTTTATATGTTTACACAATGCATGTAAAGTTCAACAACCTCTGAGTGTTGACTCACCAGTATGATGCCAGCTTTAGCTGTTGCAAACTGGAACAGGATCCATTCGTATGTGTTCGGCCCCCACATGCCAAGTCGGTCTCCTTTATCCAGTCCAATAGCCAGCAGCCCGGCTGCAGCCTGGTCCACCTGCACAGAACCAAGCAGCTTTTCAGTGCTTGTTTACCGGAGCTGAGAAATAAAAGCAAATCAGTGAGATTCAGCCATGCCAAAAGCCAGAATGGTGAAAGATTCGTTTTATAGAAAAACTATTTCTAAGCGAATATTTAACTCAGTACTTTAGAGAGACCCTCCCTGAGCCGTCACCTTATCGTGGTGGAGGGGTTTGTGCGTCCCGAAGATCCTAGCAGCTATGTTGTCGGGGGCTTTATGCCCCTGGTAGGGTCACCCCTGACAAACAGGTGTCTAGGGGAGGGACCAGACCAAGCACGGCTCATCAACCTCTATGATGACGACCAACCTGGGCATGAATGTTCCCTTGCCCGGACGCGGGTTACCGGGACCCCCCTCTGGAGCCAGGCCTGGAGGCGGGGTACGAGAGCGAGCGTCTGGTGGCCGGGCCTTCGCCCATGGGGCCCGGTCGGGCTCAGCCCGAAAGGGTTACATGGGCCCCACCTCCCGTGGGCTCACCATCTGCGGGAGGAGCCGTAGGGGTCGGGTGCAATGTGAGCTGGGCGGCAGCAAGAGGCGGGGACCCTGGTGGTCCGATCCCCGGCTGCAGAAGCTGGCTCTAGGGACGTGGAACGTCACCTCTCTGGTGGGGAAGGAGCCTGAGCTTGTGCGCGAGGTTGAGCGGTTCCGACTAGATATAGTTGGACTCACCTCGACGCATGGCTTGGGCTCTGGAACCAGAACCCTCGAAAGGGGCTGGACTTTCTTCCACTCTGGAGTTGCTCATGGTGAGAGGCGCCGAGCAGGTGTGGGCATTCTCATCAGCCCCCAGCTTGGTGCCTGCACGTTGGGGTTTACCCAGGTGGATGAAAGGGTAGTTTCCCTCTGCCTCCGGGTGGGGGGACGGGTCCTGACTGTTGTCTGTGCTTATGCGCCCAACAGCAGTTCAGAGTACCCACCCTTTCTGGAGTCCTTGGAGGGAGTGCTGGATGGTGCTCCTTCTGGGGACTCCATTGTTCTGCTGGGGGACTTCAATGCTCACGTGGGCAATGACAATGAGACCTGGAGGGGAGTGATTGGAAGGCATGGTCCCCCCCCTCTGAACCCAAATGGTGTTTTGTTATTGGACTTCTGTGGTCGTCATGGATTGTCCATAACGAACACCATGTTCCAACATAAGAGTGTCCATATGTACACCTGGCATCAGGATTCCCTGGGCCGCAGTTCGATGATCCATTTTGTAGTCGTATCGTCGGACCTGCGGCCACATGCCTTGGACACTCGGGTGAAGAGGGGGGCGGAGCTGTCAACTGATCATCACCTGGTGGTGAGTTGGCTCAGGTGGTGGGGGAGGAAGTCGGTCAGATCTGGCAGGCCCAAACGTGTTGTGAGGGTCTGCTGGGAACGTCTGGCTGAGTCCCCCGTCAGAGCGAGCTTCAACTCCCACCTTCAGCAGAGCTTCAACCATGTCCCGAGTGAGGTGGGGGACATTGAGTCCGAATGGGCTGTGTTCCGTGCCTCTATTGCTGAGGCGGCCAGCCAGAGCTGTGGCCATAAGGTTGTCGGTGCCTGTCATGGTGGTAATCCCAGGACTCGTTGGTGGACACCAGCAGTGAGGGATGCTGTCAAGCTGAAGAAGGAGTCCTATCGGGCTTTCTTGGCTTGTGGGACTCCAGAGGCAGCTGATGGGTACCGGCGGGCTAAGCGGCATGCGGCTTCGACTGTTGCCAAGGCAAAAACTCGGGCATGGGAGGAGTTCGGCGAGGCCATGGAGAAAGACTTCCGGACAGCTTCGAGGAGATTCTGGTCCACCATCCGGCGGCTCAGGAGGGGGAAGCAGTGCTCCGTCAATACTGTGTACAGTGGAGGTGGGGAGCTGCTGACCTCAACTCGGGACGTAGTGGGTCGGTGGAAGGAATACTTCGAAGACCTCCTCAATCTTACCAACACGTCTTCCGATGAGGAAGCAGAGCTGGCGGACTCAGGGGTGGACTCTCTTATCTCTGAGGCTGAAGTCGCTGAGGTGGTCAAAAAGCTCCTTGGCGACAAGGCCCCGGGGGTGGATGAGATCCGCCCGGAGTTCCTTAAGGCTCTGGATGCTGTGGGGCTGTCCTGGCTGACACGCCTCTGCAGCATCGCGTGGACATCGGGGGCAGTACCGCTGGACTGGCAGACTGGGGTGGTGGTCCCCCTTTTTAAGAAGGGGGACCGGAGGGTGTGTTCCAATTACAGGGGAATCACACTCCTCTGCCTCCCTGGTAAGGTCTATTCAGGGGTCCTGGAGAGGAGGGTCCGCCGGATAGTCGAATTCCGGATTGAGGAGGAGCAGTGTGGTTTTCGTCCTGGTCGCGGAACAGTGGACCAGCTCTATACCCTCTCTGGGGTCCTGGAGGGGGCATGGGAGTTTGCCCAACCAGTCTACATGTGTTTTGTGGACCTGGAGTAGGCATTCGACCGTGTCCCCCTGGGGCTCCTGTGGGGGGTACTCCAGGAGTATGGGGTACCGGACCCCCTTGTAAGGGCTGTCCGGTCCCTGTACAACAGGTGTCAGAGCTTGGTCCGCATTGCCGGTAGTAAGTCGGATTCGTTTCCGGTGAGGGTTGGACTCCACCAAGGCTGCCCTTTATCACCGATTCTGTTCATAACTTATATGGACAGAATTTCTAGGTTCAGCCGAGGTGTTGAGGGGATCCGGCTTGGTGGCCTCAGGATTGGGTCCCTGCTTTTTGCGGATGACGTGGTCCTGTTGGCTTCATCTGGTCGTGATCTCCAGCTCTCGCTTGAGCGATTCGCGGCCGAGTGTGAAGCGGCTGGGATGAGAATCAGCACCTCCAAATCTGGGACCATGGTCCTCGGCCGGAATAGGGTGGATTGCCCTCTCCGGGTCGGGAGTGAGGTCCTGCCTCAAGTGGAGGAGTTTAAATATCTCGGGGTCTTGTTCACGAGTGAGGGAAGGATGGAGCGCGAGATCGACAGACGGATCAGTGCAGCGTCTGCAGTAATGCGGGCTCTGCGCCGGTCTGTCGTGGTGAAGAAGGAGCTGAGCCAGAAGGCGAAGCTCTCCATTTACCAGTCGATCTACGTTCCTACCCTCACCTATGGTCATGAGCTGTGGGTCGTGACCGAAAGAAGGAGATCTCGTATACAGGCGGCTGAAATGAGTTTCCTCCGCAGGGTGGCCGGGCTCTCCCTTAGAGATAGGGTGAGGAGCTCGGTCATCCAGGAGGAGATCAGAGTAGAGCCGCTGCTCCTCCGCATGGAGAGGAACCAGTTGAGGTGGCTCGGGCATCTGGTCAGGATGCCTCCTGGACGCCTCCCTGGTGAGGTGTTCCAGGCACGTCCCTCTGGGAGGAGACCCCGGGGAAGACCCAGGACACGCTGGAGGGATTATATCTCTCGGCTGGCCTGGGAACGCCTCGGGATCCCCCTGCAGAGTTGGCAAATGTGGCTGGGGAGAGGGAAGTCTGGGCTTCCCTGCTTAGGCTGCTGCCCCCGCGACCCGACCCCGAATAAGCGGGAGAAGATGGATGGATGGATGGATGGATGGACTTTAGAGAGAAATTTAATGTTCCAGCCAAATGACTGCGAACATGTGGGCTGAGTGGACCAAATCCACACGACTGAAGTAAAAACATAAAAGCTTCCAGATGAAGAATATGAGGAGCAGAACAACATAAGCGTGGAGCAGGGAAACGTTGATGCCCACACCTCTACGATGTGCCGTCGGCTGCCTACATCCAGCATGTCTCAGAAACAGCTTCACTGCAGGTCTGGTGAGGTTACACACCTGTAAACCTCTATCGCAGCGGTGTCCAGCTCCGGTCCACAATCCTGCAAGTTTTCCATGTATCCCTGCTCCAACACACCCGACTAATTAAACAGTCATTGTGCAGAACGTCTTTGGGTGTTGGATCCATTTAATGTAAGCCAGGTGTGTTGGAGCAGGGACACATGGAGGACAGCAGCATTCCTGCTCTCTAAAGTTCTGCTTAAATAAAAAGTAACACACACACACACACACACACACACACACACACACATGGATAAAAAGACTCACGTCTTGCTGAAACTGTGCAAACGTCTTGCGGACTCCATCCTCCAGGAAGGCCATGGCCTCCCGGTCAGGCCAGCGCTCCACGGACTTCAGCAGGGCGTCCGTCACCGTGTGATGGAGCATGGAGGTGGAGGACGTGCCGTGGGCGTAGCTGGTGGTGAGAGTGGGGACGACGGGCGGATAGTCCACATGGATGGAACTGAAATGGAAACATGAGTTTGATGCTTTAAAAGATAAGAAACAGTTCTGTTTTAGAAAAAAACAAGAAAAACTGGAGACTTAAATCCTTCATGTTTCCTGCTCGTCGAATAGAAGCTTCATAACACAATTATCAATAATTAAAAGTGGGTGACTAACACTTTATTTCCACTCTGATGGAGCACCAAACTCAGCTTTTTCCTGACAGATGAAACAGCTGCACAAACAACAGGCGCGCTGCTGAACGGATGTACACAGTCGAACCGGATCAAAGTACAAGAACAGATCTGTGCCGAGGTTTCCAACCAGTTCTCAGACCTGAGATCTGGTCCTCGAACCAGATCATTTCCCCAGGTGTTGATTTTAGTTCATTTGTTCGTTTTCTAATCAACTTTAAAAACTGACTTATAAATCGTTTTCGCATAAAAAATCTCCTGACTGGAATCCTGAGCCAACGCTGTGTTGACACACAACAGACAACTCAGCCGGTTTTAAACAGGTTCTCTGGGCTATTTGTTATCAGCAGTCTCTCACAGAGACACAAGCTTTGTTCCCAGTTCAGAAAAATCCCCAAATTACCAGTTTTAAACCAGTTTTTAAACCAACAAGATGATTCCCAAACAGCTACGAGGTGAAAACTTTTCAGTATTTCAGAGTAGCATCTGCAGAAACGGAAGGAGTGGAGGAGAAAACGAGGAAGTGTGACGTCTGCAAACTATCTGCAGCAGATAAAAGCAGGACATGAGAGACACGATCAGCTGATCCGTCCACTGTCAGCTGGAGCCAATCAGAAACAGTCTCCATGGACAGGAGGGATAACAGGCCGAGGTGTCTGGAATGACGCAAAATAGAGGGACGACTCCCCCCCAGGGTGGACGTTCCTGCAGCAGGGGGGGCGGTCCTGCAGCGGGGGGGACGGTCCTGCAGCAAGGGGGGACGGTCCTGCAGCAGGGGAGGACGGTCCTGCAGCAGGGGGGGCGGTCCTGCAGCAGGGGGGGCGGTCCTGCAGCAAGGGGGGCGGTCCTGCAGCAAGGGGGGACGGTCCTGCAGCAGGGGGGGACGGTCCTGCAGCAGGGGGGGACGGTCCTGCAGCAAGGGGGGACGGTCCTGCAGCAGGGGGGGACGGTCCTGCAGCAGGGGGGGACGGTCCTGCAGCAGGGGGGACGGTCCTGCAGCAGGGGGGACGGTCCTGCAGCAGGGGGGGACGGTCCTGCAGCAAGGGGGGACGGTCCTGCAGCAGGGGGGACGGTCCTGCAGCAGGGGGGACGGTCCTGCAGCAGGGGGGACGGTCCTGCAGCAAGGGGGGACGGTCCTGCAGCAGGGGGGACGGTCCTGCAGCAGGGGGGACGGTCCTGCAGCAGGGGGGACATTCCTGCAGCAGGGGGGACGGTCCTGCAGCAGGGTGGGACCGTCTTCACAGAGAACGGAACAAAGCTTTGGAAAGTCCCTGAAGATACCTGGAGAAGGATTCCTGAAGAAGTTACTGGAAAGCTTCTCAGAGGGTTCAGACTGTTGAAGAATAAAGCTGATTGATCACATGTTCACGTTTATTATTGTTCTATGTGTTTTTTTTGAGTTTGCACATAAAAAAAGGAGGGAGGGATCAACGTCCAGACTTACACGGCGCAGTAAAGTCAAATATTGACAAAAAGTGGACTTATAGTACCATCAAGTTGCCGTTTACAGATTCTGTAGGTTTACAGAAACTAATAAAGTTAATTTAGTGAATAAAAGATAGAAACAAACAAGATTTAGCTGCAAAGAACTAAAAAACTACAGAGGTTGCCGGTTCTGCCACATTTTCTTGTCATCTAATCAGAAAACAGCTGAATAAAAAGCAAAACTGTGTGTTTGTTTCTCCGTTTGTACCTTTTATAAGAGCTGAAATAAAAAGTTATTCCAGCTACTTGTATGACAGGAGCTCGACCTGGTCTGAAGGCTCACACTGTTTCTCACATCCACCGAGTCTGAGGCCTCACATGGCGTCCGTGGAGCGCCATGTCCTCATGACGGCGCCTCAGGGAGACGTTTCTGCTTGTTCTCACTAACTTTCCCTCATGTGGCTCTCGGCCCACATTTCCTTCCTTTCTCTGCTATCCAGGATCAGATGTCGAGCACAGACCACACATTCCCCCTCCCCCCCAAACCTCGGGTCTTCTGTTTCAGTAAAATAATGCAAACAAGTAAATCCTGCAGTAAAAACAAAGACGTCTGATTTCTTTTTTAAGTAAAAACTTCTGCTCAGTGTGCTATAGTTTGGTTTTAATTCCTGGTTTTATTTACTATTTATTCATTTCCTGTATTGTTTTCATTTCTTATTCCTATTGTTTTATTGTGTTATTTATCTCTCTTTTACCTGTTTTTTTCTGTTATTTTTGGCTGATTGTGTGCCGCATTTTTTCAACATTAGTTGTTTTAAAGGGCTTTATAAATAAAGTTGAGTTGAGTTTATTGCATCAACCCAAACACATCTTGTTGATTACGTTTCCCCTTTTACAAAAAGACACTATATTTTTATACCCTGTGCATTAATTTTATATATTATATATATATATATATAAAATTAATGCACAGGGTATAAAAATATAGTGTCTTCTGTTTCAGTAAAATAATGCAAACAAGTAAATCCTGCAGTAAAAACTATAAAAACACTATAAAAATATAGTGTCTTATATACATATATATATAAAATCTGTACACAACCACATATCATGGTGTATAGTTTACATATAGCTGCATACAATCCTTCATAAAGATAGATAAGTAGATAAATAATAAATGCATATGTAAATTTAGAGAAAAATAAGAAAAGGGAAAAACATCCACATATACCTACATATAGACATACATATAGATCTGCATATATGGTCAGAAATACCTGTGTAAGCATGGAAACCGCCGTACACACAGATCCGTATCTACCACCCCCATCAGGGCTTCTTCATCTCCCCGTTTCGAAACTTTTCCATCTCGTCTTAAATAACTTCAGTTTACGTTTCATCGTGTTATTTTTTCATTCCCACGTTGTCGTTCTATAGATTCAAGCCATTTACTCCCAACATCACATTCAGTAGCCGCAGTTCTCCAAACCCAAAAGACGTAACTGCTTTAAATTTCTTGCTTTTATCCGGAGCAGAAAATGCTGCTGCTCCACCTCACTTCAACAACAACCGCACAGTTGTGTCGGATTTCTACGTGTTACGTAAAGCTACTTCATTTAACAGATACAGCAGGAATCCTCAGTCCGGGTCGTCCAGATCCGGTGTCCTCCAGGCTTTCCAAGTGTCCTGCTCCAACACACCTGATTCAAACCAATGTGCATTTAGCAGAAATATGGAGAGCTTGTCTGAGTCAGATGTGTTGCAGCAGGGACACTCGGAAAACCCGCAGGACTTTCTACATGTCTTCTTATTACATGTTTAGGTCTCAGATTGTGTTTTAGAGTGTTGGCATCCACAGAAGCAGGACCCACCACAGGTTTTGGACGAGACTTTACAACTTGCAAGGACACTTGGGGGCCTCTCACCTCCCTTAAATGTCTCTGGAGTCGAAAGATATTCATGATCCGGCTCTGCAGGGCGATGTTTAACCCTAACCCTGAAGCTGTTGTCAGTGTGGGATGTGGACATAAGACGTCCACTCCTGTGCCGTTCTGCGACTCTTCCAACCTGCTGATGACACTAAGCTCGATGGCCACATCCGTCTCACACTGATTTATATTTCCTGCATCTTTTATAATTAGCTGCACACAACCCGAGTTTACGGAATTTGTGTATTTTGTGTCGAGCACATGACCAGTGAGCCAGATCACGACGTGTTGATGGAAAAAAGCGATTCCATATAGACAAAAAAAAATCACCATTAGGCAGAAGTTAAACACTCCAAACATGTGGAAGACGTAGTTGGACAAGACTAAATGACGTCATGGCTGGTACAAACACATTCCACCATCCCCCACAGTGAAGCACGGTGGGGGCAGCATCATGCTGTCGGGACATTTTCCATTTGCAAGGAGATTCTGGTGTGAAAGTTCATGTTGCAGCAGGACAACGTGTGTAAACTACTGTTAATGCAACACTTCAGTGGTTAAAGAGGAAATATTTAACAGACAGGTCGGTTGAATTAAAACCTACACCTCTGAAAGCCTGATCACACCAGAGCAGGGGTGTTTAAAGTCGACCCTCGAGGGCCACTGTACTGCTGGTCTTCAATGTATCCCTCCTCCAACACACCTGGCTTAATTCAAAAGGATCTGACAGCCTATGAAGCTCTACACAATGACTCAACCTGATTCAGTTGTGTTGAAATGAAAACCTGCAGGATCGCAGCCGTAGAGTAGAAGAGCTGAGGAAGACGTGCAACTCCAAGGAGATGAAGAAGCTTTGTTTCAAATAAGTCTAATAGTTAGGATATGAGCATCTCCTGAGTTGGAGTCTGCATGTACGGGACCCAACTGTCCAGGTTCTGCTCTTTGCTCTTATAGTTATGGGTAGTCTAGTCAACCATTACTTATGTAGCAATGGGGATGTTACCTGATGCACTGAGAAGTACCTCGCTCTATTACTCTAATATATTAGTGTATAAATATATGACAATATTGCCGTCTCTAACTTATTTCTCCTTTGTTCCGCAGGTCTTCCTGAATAAGTGCAGTTGTACATGTTGATCTGTCTTTCCTGTCCTCTCCACCCCAACCAGTGGAGGCAGATGGCTGCCCTCCCTGAGCCGGGTTCTGCCGGAGGTTTTCTTCCTGTTAAAGGGGAGTTTTTTCCTTCCCACTGTCGCCGCATGCAGCTTGATTAAAACAAGTTGTAAACAAGTCATGACTCCATGCAATCAGCTGGTTTCTATTATAGGATATGTATGAATTGGCTTGAAATGATGTGAATGTTAAGTGTCCTGTGACAACATTGTTGGGAAGGGGCGCTGTACAAATAAAGTTGAACTGAACCAAATTGAATAAAAATCCCAATGACCAGATTTTCCAAACTTTTAAAGACACTTAGACTAGTTGTTTTACAACACATCATTTACATTTTTACAGTTGTTGGTGTAAATGAACCGTTTTCATTGGTAAATATTAAGAATGCCAAAGCCACTGTAGCAGCTCAGCTTCTCCTGCTGGAACTAAACTTTATGTTGTTTTCATGTCAAATCGCTCCTCACGCGCCAGAAATGGTCCGATCACGTCTGCAGCAGCAATCTGGGTCAATTATCCAAACAGTGGGGAAATGCAGCCTTGGAAAGCCGCCATTTAGCAGCATATTTGTGGTGCAGTGATTTGTCTTTTTTTAGCTCTTCCTTTCCTGCAGCTGTTTACGCAGATTTGGATGTTTTAACAAGTTTGAAGAGAAATGGCTGGGAATCCAAAGCGTTGTAGAAATTGCACAATACCAAAGGAAACTGGTTTTATAGTCCTGTCATGTCCGGAACACGGGAAACTTCCACAATGTTGAAAATACGTGCCAACAATGCGCGTGCATCGTTGCGTCAAAGGAGAGTTGTTTTTTTTAAATAAAAGTATTTGTGTTATTTTACAGCTATGTCTTCTCTGCACATCAACTCCGATTTTTAATTTAATTTCACTTATCTTTTCCTCTTTTTGCACACTTTCCTCACCGAGCAGCTGCAGGTAGTCCAGGCTGACGTGTCCATGGAGTCCGCAAAAGCTTCCAGGCTGCGGAGAAAACGCTGTTGGCCCGAAGACACTGAGGACGAAACGCAAGGCTGAGGATCATCTCGTGCAGCTGCGGGTCCCCCACGCACAGAAACGTCAAACTAAAGTGACCAGACTGAGCTCCAGGCCGCAGGGACTCTTCAGGTTGCCTGTTGCGCACCGCAAGACGCGCCGCTTTGCGCAACTGTCTGCAGGAAAAAGCTTTTTTTTTCTTCTTCTATAGGTGTGTGCAGCTCGAACCTTGATCCCGTTCTGACTCGTTGTCTTTTCTTCCAGCCTCGCTGGCCTCATGGGGGGGCTGTGAGCTGCACATAAACATCAGTCATGGAGTTTCTGATCCTTCATGAGAAACGTAAACGCACCACTTTCCTCTGTGTTGCTCAAAGTTCTTAATATTCACTTTAAAAATAAGTTTAGTTCAGACTGCGTGGATTTTATAGAACATTTCATTGAAAATAAATAGAATTGATCCTATCTGTAACAGCCAGCCTTCCCTGGATAAACCTGCAGCTCTTCTACTTGTTCTCATCCACAGCAACACTCCATGTTCTTCAACAATCACCGTGAACATCTGGCCAGCTGCTAATGAGTCTGAACTTCTTACTGGATGTAAAGTTATTATTCCAGATGTCACAACTGTTAGCAAATCTGCCAAGAAACTTACGATTTGTTCTCTCCTCAACATACCTGGGCAGTTCCTCCCCTCTGGCCAGATGTAGTCCATCCATCAGGACCAGGACCTCCCTGCAGCTGTCAGGGTCCCTACACCCCCAAATACCTTCTAACTCATTTTAAAATGTAAACATTTGTAGATATGTATAAAGTCTTTTGTTTAGCCGTCTGTTTGCACCTGACACAACAAACTAAATGTTTTGTTTTACCTGATAATAAAGCTGTTCTGATGCTGAGGTGTTTATGCAACAGTGAGTAAAGTCGAACAACGCGGGATCAGACTAAGAAGTTGGTGATAAAGAGAAATATCACTGATAAATGTAGCTTGATTTTTTTTTTAAACAAGATCACCACTTTAGTTTTAATAAACAGTTCAACATACCGTAAAATCTAAACCTTTTTTTGGTTTTGTTTATTTCCAAGTTCACCGTGTTTTCCAGTCTGTGTCCCAGCAGGAATATTCCGGAGCCGCTGCTGGACATTATTAAAGCAGCGCTGCTCAACTTTAACCGAGTTTTGCACTTTGGCGCCCCCTACAGACGGTACACTCAGCATCCTTCTCTAGAGCAGGGTTCCCCAATCCTGGTCCTCAAGGACCGGTGTCCTGCAGGTTTTCCAAGTGTCCCGCTGCAACACACCTGATTCAAATCAATGTGAATTTAGCAGACATGTGCAGAGCTTGCCTGAGTCTGAGTCAGGTGTGTTCAAGCAGGAACACTTGGAAAACCTGCAGGACACCGGTCCTTGAGGACCAGGGTTGGGCCCCAGCTCTAGAGGGTTCTGGCTGCAGAGTGGAGAATGAGGCGGGGCTGGATGTCCAACCCCGCCCCGTAAAAAATTGTGATTGGTGACCATTGCAAACCCCTAATACCCATTGCCTGTCATTGCCTAACCACGCCCATTTGTTATAAAGCCCCGCCCCATTCTCCAGGCTCCAGCCGGGGGTTATTGTCCTTCTCTGAACCCTCCAGCCAGTAAAAGTCACTTAATTTATTCCTTTCTCAGCTTGTTCCGTCCTCCACGAGAAGTAAGAACTGAGTTCTGTCTCTCGAGGCTGTTCTCGTCTGGTCCATCCATCCTCCAGGAGAAGCAGGTCTGCAGCGGGGAGGGGTCACTGCGGGGGGCGATGTCTGCTTCATGTGCCATGAACCCGGTTGTTACCTCCACCAGGTTATGTTTTTCCCTCCATCTTTGTGTCAAGATAACTCCAAAGGTTACGGACAGATTTTTTTAAAAATTTCCAGAGTTGTTGGAAATGTAAAAATGAAGAACTGATTAAATTCTGGAGGTGATCCGGATCACCGTTTGGATCCAGGAATGTCTTAAAAGGATTCTTTAACATTGTGCTTGGTGGAGGTTTCCGCTCTCCGAGTTTCTAGTTTCATATTTAACGAGCAACTTTGTCCGGGGCGGGGCGGGTCGTGCACGCGGCTGGGTCCGAATGTTTTAATGTAAAAATGTTGGTACTTTCTCACCACCTCGATCAGCTGTTTTATCAAAACAATCCGTTTTACCTGCAACAGTAAAAACAGGAAGCAGCAACTCTGCTTCCTGCTTTCTCCGTGTTAACCACGCCCACCTCACATGTGCGACCAATCACGCGATACTTCTCGGAGCCCTGCAAGAAAAAAAAGTTCTGCAGCCTGATGTGTCGAGAACTGTCTTCAAACACATCCGCGAGAACAAAATGACGTCATTTTCTTCTCGGAGCCTCGAGAACAATAAAAAAGTTCTGGCTTCTTGTGGAGGATGGAACAAGCTTCAGTCTTCTTGGTTTTCTGTGATGAAAACGCCACGGTGCACATCTGAAACAGCCAGCGTTGACGTCCAGTTTCTGGCATTGATTCAGTCCCGTAAAGCGTCGCTGGTCTGATCTGGAAAACAAACTTGTGGTGACGTTTCTCAGCACTTGGGAGGCTGCAGGGCCACGCCGGCTCCAGGAATGAACATAATGAAGGTCAGCGTGTCATTAAAACAAGTTGTAAACATTTATTTTCAAGTTGGAAACTTGTGCAAGTGTTGCTTTCAAACCTAATTACTTACATCTGTAAACAATGTCATAATCTTACACTGGAAAAGTTATTTTAGGCTTAAATGTTTATATTCTGTCTGACCAGGAGTAATGATGTAGTTTAAAGACCTGTAAACATCATCTTTAGTATTCATTTAACTGCATGGCAAGGACATCACATCCCATTTGTTCTATTACATGACAAACTATTTGAATAAGTCAACTTAAAAAGATAAAAGTTTAACCACATTACTATCAGTCTGTTTCTGTGAAGCATTTAGATGCCCTCCATCCCTTATAGAGTAAAGTGTGGTAATGTCTATAAATACAAGGAGCAGAGGGAGGTGATCTGCACAGGAGGAACAAAGAGCTTTTCTTCAGCTACTTTCATCGAACAGCTCCTCCTTCAAACGATGGTAGCGTCCCTCCATGGCCATGAGCTCGCTGTGTGTCCCCTCCTCCACCACCGAGCCCTGCTCCATGAAGATGATGTGGTCTGCCTTCTCCACGGTGCTCAGCTGATGGGCCACAACCAGAACGGTCCGTCCACAAGCCAGAACCTCCTGCAGTACCTGGAGGAGGACGTACCGGGTGACATCACAACCATCAGGCGTTAAATCTGCTCGTCATCTTCAGTGCTGCTTCGAATATTTCTGCGTGTTTTCTGTCATCAATGAAACTTTTTGCGTTTAGAACATAGACTGTATGTAAAAAGATGGGCAGAGCCTCCGTGACGTCACCCGTAGGTTTCTGAAGTCACGTTGTTAACCGGCTAAAAACCGCGGTTGTTCTACATTCTTCTGACTTGAAGCGGGAGATCGGGTACCTGTCAATCAAAAGGACACGCCCCTAAATATGCCGAACTTTGAGATTAAATTACTTTTAACGGGCGAGTTAGAAAAAAATTCACTCCCCCCACAGTTGTCATGAAGGTAAACCTGACCTATTAAACCTAAAAAGGATTTTTGTACCAGGCTGTAAACATGTTTATTTCTCCTGTAAACATGTTTATTCCTACTGTAAACGTGTTTAATTCTGCTGTAAACGTGTTTATTTCTGCTGTAAACGTATTTATTCCTGCTGTAAACATGTTTATTTCTGCTGTAAACATGTTTATTCCTGCTGTAAACATGTTTATTTCTCCTGTAAACATGTTTATTCCTACTGTAAACGTGTTTAATTCTGCTGTAAACGTGTTTAGTCTTGCTGTAAACGTGTTTATTTCTGCTGTAAACATGTTTATTCCTGCTGTAAACGTGTTTATTTCTGCTGTAAACATGTCTATTCCTGCTGTAAATGTGTTTATTTCTGCTGTAAACGTATTTATTCCTGCTGTAAATGTGTTTATTTCTGCTGTAAACGTGTTTATTTCTGCTGTAAACATGTTTATTTCTGCTGTAAACATGTTTATTCCTGCTGTAAACATGTTTATTTCTGCTGTAAACATGTTTATTTCTGCTGTAAACGTGTTTATTTCTCTTGTAAACCTGTTTATTCCTGCTGTAAACATGTTTATTTCTACTGTAAACTTGTTTATTTCTGCTGTAAACGTGTTTATTTCTCCTGTAAACATGTTTATTCCTGCTGTAAACGTGTTTATTTCTGCTGTAAACGTGTTTATTTCTCCTGTAAACGTGTTTATTCTTGCTGTAAACATGTTTATTCCTGCTGTACACGTGTTTATTTCTGCTGTAAACATGTTTATTCCTGCTGTAAACGTGTTTATTTCTGCTGTAAACATGTTTATTTCTGCTGTAAACATGTTTATTTCTGCTGTAAACGTGTTTATTCCTGCTGTAAACGTGTTTATTCCTGCTGTAAACGTGTTTATTTCTGCTGTAAACGTGTTTAATTCTGCTGTAAACGTGTTTAGTCTTGCTGTAAACGTGTTTATTTCTGCTGTAAACATGTTTATTCCTGCTGTAAACGTGTTTATTTCTGCTGTAAACATGTCTATTCCTGCTGTAAATGTGTTTATTTCTGCTGTAAACGTATTTATTCCTGCTGTAAATGTGTTTATTTCTGCTGTAAACGTGTTTATTTCTGCTGTAAACATGTTTATTTCTGCTGTAAACATGTTTATTCCTGCTGTAAACATGTTTATTTCTGCTGTAAACATGTTTATTTCTGCTGTAAACGTGTTTATTTCTCTTGTAAACCTGTTTATTCCTGCTGTAAACATGTTTATTTCTACTGTAAACTTGTTTATTTCTGCTGTAAACGTGTTTATTTCTCCTGTAAACATGTTTATTCCTGCTGTAAACGTGTTTATTTCTGCTGTAAACGTGTTTATTTCTCCTGTAAACGTGTTTATTCTTGCTGTAAACATGTTTATTCCTGCTGTACACGTGTTTATTTCTGCTGTAAACATGTTTATTCCTGCTGTAAACGTGTTTATTTCTGCTGTAAACATGTTTATTTCTGCTGTAAACATGTTTATTTCTGCTGTAAACATGTTTATTTCTGCTGTAAACATGCTTATTTCTCCTGTCAACATGTTTATTCCTGCTGTAAACATGTTTATTTCTCTTGTAAACATGTTTATTCCTGCTGTAAACGTGTTTATTTCTGCTGTAAACATGTTTATTTCTGCTGTAAACATGTCTATTCCTGCTGTAAACGTGTTTATTTCTGCTGTAAACGTATTTATTCCTGCTGTAAACATGTTTATTTCTGCTGTAAACATGTTTATTCCTGCTGTAAACATGTTTATTTCTGCTGTAAACATGTTTATTTCTGCTGTAAACGTGTTTATTTCTCTTGTAAACCTGTTTATTCCTGCTGTAGACATGTTTATTTCTACTGTAAACTTGTTTATTTCTGCTGTAAACGTGTTTATTTCTCCTGTAAACATGTTTATTCCTGCTGTAAACGTGTTTATTTCTGCTGTAAACCTGTTTATTCCTGCTGTAAACATGTTTATTTCTGCTGTAAACATGTTTATTTCTGCTGTAAACATGTTTATTTCTGCTGTAAACATGTTTATTCCTGCTGTAAACGTGTTTATTTCTGCTGTAAACGTGTTTATTTCTGCTGTAAACATGTTTATTCCTGCTGTAAACGTGTTTATTTCTGCTGTAAACCTGTTTATTCCTGCTGTAAACATGTTTATTTCTGCTGTAAACATGTTTATTTCTGCTGTAAACATGTTTATTTCTGCTGTAAACATGTTTATTTCTCTTGTAAACATGTTTATTTCTGCTGTAAACATGTTTATTTCTACTGTAAACTTGTTTATTTCTGCTGTAAACATGTTTATTTCTCCTGTCAACATGTTTATTCCTGCTGTAAACATATTTATTTCTCTTGTAAACATGTTTATTCCTGCTGTAAACATGTTTATTTCTACTGTAAACTTGTTTATTTCTGCTGTAAACATGTTTATTTCTGCTGTAAACATGTTTATTCCTGCTGTAAACGTGTTTATTTCTGCTGTAAACGTGTTTATTTCTGCTGTAAACATGTTTATTCCTGCTGTAAACGTGTTTATTTCTGCTGTAAACCTGTTTATTCCTGCTGTAAACATGTTTATTTCTGCTGTAAACATGTTTATTTCTGCTGTAAACATGTTTATTTCTCTTGTAAACATGTTTATTCCTGCTGTAAACATGTTTATTTCTACTGTAAACTTGTTTATTTCTGCTGTAAACATGTTTATTTCTCCTGTCAACATGTTTATTCCTGCTGTAAACATGTTTATTTCTCTTGTAAACATGTTTATTCCTGCTGTAAACATGTTTATTTCTATTGTAAACTTGTTTATTTCTGCTGTAAACATGTTTATTTCTGCCGTAAACATGTTTATTTCTCTTGTAAACATGTTTATTCCTGCTGTAAACATGTTTATTTCTACTGTAAACTTGTTTATTTCTGCTGTAAACATGTTTATTTCTGCTGTAAACATGTTTATTTCTCCTCTCAACATGTTTATCCCTGCTGTAAACATGTTTATTTCTCTTGTAAACATGTTTATTCCTGCTGTAAACATGTTTATTTCTACTGTAAACTTGTTTATTTCTGCTGTAAAATGTTTATTTCTGCCGTAAACATGTTTATTTCTGCTGTAAACATGTTTATTTCTGCTGTAAACATGTTTATTCCTGCTGTAAACATGTTTATTCCTGCTGTAAACATGTTTGTTCCTGCTGTAAACATGTTTGTTCCTGCTGTAAACGTGTTTATTTCTGCTGTAAACTTGTTTAGTCTTGCTGTAAACGTGTTTATTTCTGCTGTAAACATGTTTATTCCTGCTGTAAACGTGTTTATTTCTGCTGTAAACATGTTTATTCCTGCTGTAAACGTGTTTATTTCTGCTGTAAACCTGTTTATTTCTGCTGTAAACATGTTTATTTCTGCTGTAAACATGTTTATTTCTGCTGTAAACATGTTTATTTCTCTTGTAAACATGTTTATTCCTGCTGTAAACATGTTTATTTCTCCTGTCAACATGTTTATTCCAGCTGTAAACATGTTTATTTCTCCTGTCAACATGTTTATTCCTGCTGTAAACATGTGTTGGGGAAAATTGTTATGAGTTTGGTTTGTATTAAGTATTAGACATATATGCATTGATTTGCTGTGATCCTGCTGTGTTTTGTGTCTATGCACAAAGCTTTCTTTAAGTCATATGATCCTTGTCTGGAATGTGCATACAAAGTCTGAGACAGGAAGAGTTTCCTGCAGGGCATCTGTTTTTGTCAACTGCTTGGTTGACCAGTTGTCTAAAGGTTAGAGGTTAAAGGTAATAAAGTAATATAGTGAGTGATTGATGCTTAGTGAGTTCAGTTTAGTCTTAAATAAGAGATAATGATTGTTTCATATGGTGTGCTCAGCAACTAGGAGGAGTTAAGCATGGTTTATAATTGGGTGTTACTTCAGCATCTGCAGAGAGAGTTCTCTCTCCAAGCTCCAGTGTGTGCTTGTATTAGTTTATAATAAAATGTTCATTGTAAGAAGACAGTTGACTCTTAGATGTATTACAACTTCTCAAGACCAGAGTATTTTCCACCACACATGTTTATTTCTCTTGTAAACATGTTTATTCCTGCTGTAAACATGTTTATTTCTACTGTAAACTTGTTTATTTCTGCCGTAAACATGTTTATTTCTGCTGTATACATGTTTATTTCTGCCGTAAACATGTTTATTTCTGCTGTAAACATGTTTATTTCTGCTGTAAACATGTTTATTTCTGCTGTAAACATGTTTATTTCTGCTGTAAACATGTTTATGTGTCTTGTAAACATGTTTATTCCTGCTGTAAAGATGTTTATTTCTACTGTAAACTTGTTTATTTCTGCTGTAAACATGTTTATTTCTCCTGTCAACATGTTTATTCCTGCTGTAAACATGTTTATTTCTCTTGTAAACATGTTTATTCCTGCTATAAACATGTTTATTTCTACTGTAAACTTGTTTATTTCTGCTGTAAACATGTTTCTTTCTGCCGTAAACATGTTTATTTCTGCTGTAAACATGTTTATTTCGGCTGTAAACATGTTTATTTCTGCTGTAAACATGTTTATTCCTGCTGTAAACATGTTTATTCCTGCTGTAAACATGTTTGTTCCTGCTGTAAACGTGTTTATTTCTGCTGTAAACGTGTTTATTTCTCCTGTAAACGTGTTTATTCTAGCTGTAAACGTGTTTATTTCTACTGTAAACGTGTTTATTTCTGCTGTATACATGTTTATTTCTGCTGTAAACATGTTTATTTCTGCTGTAAACATGTTTATTTCTGCTGTAAACATGTTTATTTCTCTTGTAAACATGTTTATTCCTGCTGTAAACATGTTTATTTCTACTGTAAACTTGTTTATTTCTGCTGTAAACATGTTTATTTCTCCTGTCAACATGTTTATTCCTGCTGTAAACATGTTTATTCCTGCTGTAAACATGTTTATTCCTGCTGTAAACATGTTTATTTCTACTGTAAACTTGTTTATTTCTGCTGTAAACATGTTTATTTCTGCTGTAAACATGTTTATTTCTGCTGTAAACATGTTTATTTCTGCTGTAAACATGTTTATTTCTGCTGTAAACATGTTTATGTGTCTTGTAAACATGTTTATTCCTGCTGTAAACATGTTTATTTCTACTGTAAACTTGTTTATTTCTGCTGTAAACATGTTTATTTCTCCTGTCAACATGTTTATTCCTGCTGTAAACATGTTTATTTCTCTTGTAAACATGTTTATTCCTGCTATAAACATGTTTATTTCTACTGTAAACTTGTTTATTTCTGCTGTAAACATGTTTATTTCTGCCGTAAACATGTTTATTTCTGCTGTAAACATGTTTATTTCTGCTGTAAACATGTTTATTTCTGCTGTAAACATGTTTATTTCTGCTGTAAACATGTTTATTCCTGCTGTAAACGTGTTTGTTCCTGCTGTAAACGTGTTTATTTCTGCTGTAAACGTGTTTATTTCTCCTGTAAACGTGTTTATTCTTGCTGTAAACGTGTTTATTTCTACTGTAAACGTGTTTATTTCTGCTGTATACATGTTTATTTCTGCTGTAAACATGTTTATTTCTGCTGTAAACATGTTTATTTCTGCTGTAAACATGTTTATTTCTCTTGTAAACATGTTTATTCCTGCTGTAAACATGTTTATTTCTACTGTAAACTTGTTTATTTCTGCTGTAAACATGTTTATTTCTCCTGTCAACATGTTTATTCCTGCTGTAAACATGTTTATTTCTCTTGTAAACATGTTTATTCCTGCTGTAAACATGTTTATTTCTACTGTAAACTTGTTTATTTCTGCTGTAAACATGTTTATTTCTGCCGTAAACATGTTTATTTCTGCTGTAAACATGTTTATTTCTGCTGTAAACATGTTTATTTCTGCTGTAAACATGTTTATTCCTGCTGTAAACATGTTTATTCCTGCTGTAAACATGTTTGTTCCTGCTGTAAACGTGTTTATTTCTGCTGTAAACGTGTTTATTTCTCCTGTAAACGTGTTTATTCTTGCTGTAAACGTGTTTATTTCTACTGTAAACGTGTTTATTCTTGCTGTAAACATGTTTATTTCTGCTGTAAACATGTTTATTCCTGCTGTAAACGTGTTTATTTCTGCTGTAAACATGTTTATTTCTCTTGTAAACATGTTTGTTCCTGCTGTAAACATGTTTATTTCTACTGTAAACTTGTTTATTACTGCTGTAAACATGTTTATTTCTGCTGTAAACATGTTTATTTCTGCTGTAAACATGTCTATTCCTGCTGTAAACGTGTTTATTTCTGCTGTAAACGTATTTATTCCTGCTGTAAACATGTTTATTTCTGCTGTAAACATGTTTATTCCTGCTGTAAACATGTTTATTTCTGCTGTAAACGTTTATTTCTGCTGTAAACGTGTTTATTTCTCTTGTAAACCTGTTTATTCCTGCTGTAGACATGTTTATTTCTACTGTAAACTTGTTTATTTCTGCTGTAAACGTGTTTATTTCTCCTGTAAACATGTTTATTCCTGCTGTAAACGTGTTTATTTCTGCTGTAAACGTGTTTATTTCTGCTGTAAACATGTTTATTCCTGCTGTAAATGTGTTTATTTCTGCTGTAAACCTGTTTATTCCTGCTGTAAACATGTTTATTTCTGCTGTAAACATGTTTATTTCTGCTGTAAACATGTTTATTTCTGCTGTAAACATGTTTATTCCTGCTGTAAACGTGTTTATTTCTGCTGTAAACGTGTTTATTTCTGCTGTAAACATGTTTATTCCTGCTGTAAACATGTTTATTTCTGCTGTAAACATGTTTATTTCTGCTGTAAACATGTTTATGTGTCTTGTAAACATGTTTATTCCTGCTGTAAACATGTTTATTTCTACTGTAAACTTGTTTATTTCTGCTGTAAACATGTTTATTTCTCCTGTCAACATGTTTATTTCTGCTGTATACATGTTTATTTCTGCTGTAAACATGTTTATTTCTGCTGTAAACATGTTTATTTCTGCTGTAAACATGTTTATTCCTGCTGTAAACATGTTTGTTCCTGCTGTAAACGTGTTTATTTCTGCTGTAAACGTGTTTATTTCTCCTGTAAACGTGTTTATTCTTGCTGTAAACGTGTTTATTTCTACTGTAAACGTGTTTATTTCTGCTGTATACATGTTTATTTCTGCTGTAAACATGTTTATTTCTGCTGTAAACATGTTTATTTCTGCTGTAAACATGTTTATTTCTCTTGTAAACATGTTTATTCCTGCTGTAAACATGTTTATTTCTACTGTAAACTTGTTTATTTCTGCTGTAAACATGTTTATTTCTCCTGTCAACATGTTTATTCCTGCTGTAAACATGTTTATTTCTCTTGTAAGCATGTTTATTCCTGCTGTAAACATGTTTATTTCTGCTGTAAACATGTTTATTCCTGCTGTAAACATGTTTGTTCCTGCTGTAAACGTGTTTATTTCTGCTGTAAACGTGTTTATTTCTCCTGTAAACGTGTTTATTCTTGCTGTAAACGTGTTTATTTCTACTGTAAACGTGTTTATTTCTGCTGTAAACATGTTTATTCCTGCTGTAAACGTGTTTATTTCTCTTGTAAACATGTTTATTCCTGCTGTAAACATGTTTATTTCTACTGTAAACATGTTTATTCCTGCTGTAAACATGTTTATTTCTGCTGTAAACATGTTTATTTCTGCTGTAAATGTGTTTATTTCTCTTGTAAACCTGTTTATTCCTGCTGTAGACATGTTTATTTCTACTGTAAACTTGTTTATTTCTGCTGTAAACGTGTTTATTTCTCCTGTAAACATGTTTATTCCTGCTGTAAACGTGTTTATTTCTGCTGTAAACGTGTTTATTTCTGCTGTAAACATGTTTATTTCTGCTGTAAACATGTTTATTCCTGCTGTAAACGTGTTTATTTCTGCTGTAAACATGTTTATTTCTGCTGTAAACATGTTTATTCCTGCTGTAAACGTGTTTATTTCTGCTGTAAACCTGTTTATTCCTGCTGTAAACATGTTTATTTCTGCTGTAAACATGTTTATTTCTGCTGTAAACGTGTTTATTTCTCCTGTAAACGTGTTTATTTCTGCTGTAAACATGTTTATTTCTGCTGTAAACATGTTTATTCCTGCTGTAAACATGTTTGTTCCTGCTGTAAACGTGTTTATTTCTGCTGTAAACGTGTTTATTTCTCCTGTAAACGTGTTTATTCTTGCTGTAAACGTGTTTATTTCTACTGTAAACGTGTTTATTTCTGCTGTATACATGTTTATTTCTGCTGTAAACATGTTTATTTCTGCTGTAAACATGTTTATTTCTGCTGTAAACATGTTTATTTCTCTTGTAAACATGTTTATTCCTGCTGTAAACATGTTTATTTCTACTGTAAACTTGTTTATTTCTGCTGTAAACATGTTTATTTCTCCTGTCAACATGTTTATTCCTGCTGTAAACATGTTTATTTCTCTTGTAAGCATGTTTATTCCTGCTGTAAACATGTTTATTTCTGCTGTAAACATGTTTATTCCTGCTGTAAACATGTTTGTTCCTGCTGTAAACGTGTTTATTTCTGCTGTAAACGTGTTTATTTCTCCTGTAAACGTGTTTATTCTTGCTGTAAACGTGTTTATTTCTACTGTAAACGTGTTTATTTCTGCTGTAAACATGTTTATTCCTGCTGTAAACGTGTTTATTTCTCTTGTAAACATGTTTATTCCTGCTGTAAACATGTTTATTTCTACTGTAAACATGTTTATTCCTGCTGTAAACATGTTTATTTCTGCTGTAAACATGTTTATTTCTGCTGTAAATGTGTTTATTTCTCTTGTAAACCTGTTTATTCCTGCTGTAGACATGTTTATTTCTACTGTAAACTTGTTTATTTCTGCTGTAAACGTGTTTATTTCTCCTGTAAACATGTTTATTCCTGCTGTAAACGTGTTTATTTCTGCTGTAAACGTGTTTATTTCTGCTGTAAACATGTTTATTTCTGCTGTAAACATGTTTATTCCTGCTGTAAACGTGTTTATTTCTGCTGTAAACATGTTTATTTCTGCTGTAAACATGTTTATTCCTGCTGTAAACGTGTTTATTTCTGCTGTAAACCTGTTTATTCCTGCTGTAAACATGTTTATTTCTGCTGTAAACATGTTTATTTCTGCTGTAAACGTGTTTATTTCTCCTGTAAACGTGTTTATTCTTGCTGTAAACGTGTTTATTTCTACTGTAAACGTGTTTATTTCTGCTGTATACATGTTTATTTCTGCTGTAAACATGTTTATTTCTGCTGTAAACATGTTTATTTCTGCTGTAAACATGTTTATTTCTCTTGTAAACATGTTTATTCCTGCTGTAAACATGTTTATTTCTACTGTAAACTTGTTTATTTCTGCTGTAAACATGTTTATTTCTCCTGTCAACATGTTTATTCCTGCTGTAAACATGTTTATTTCTCTTGTAAACATGTTTATTCCTGCTGTAAACATGTTTATTTCTACTGTAAACTTGTTTATTTCTGCTGTAAACATGTTTATTTCTGCCGTAAACATGTTTATTTCTGCTGTAAACATGTTTATTTCTGCTGTAAACATGTTTATTTCTGCTGTAAACATGTTTATTCCTGCTGTAAACATGTTTATTCCTGCTGTAAACATGTTTGTTCCTGCTGTAAACGTGTTTATTTCTGCTGTAAACGTGTTTATTTCTCCTGTAAACGTGTTTATTCTTGCTGTAAACGTGTTTATTTCTACTGTAAACGTGTTTATTCTTGCTGTAAACATGTTTATTTCTGCTGTAAACATGTTTATTCCTGCTGTAAACGTGTTTATTTCTGCTGTAAACATGTTTATTTCTCTTGTAAACATGTTTGTTCCTGCTGTAAACATGTTTATTTCTACTGTAAACTTGTTTATTACTGCTGTAAACATGTTTATTTCTGCTGTAAACATGTTTATTTCTGCTGTAAACATGTCTATTCCTGCTGTAAACGTGTTTATTTCTGCTGTAAACGTATTTATTCCTGCTGTAAACATGTTTATTTCTGCTGTAAACATGTTTATTCCTGCTGTAAACATGTTTATTTCTGCTGTAAACGTTTATTTCTGCTGTAAACGTGTTTATTTCTCTTGTAAACCTGTTTATTCCTGCTGTAGACATGTTTATTTCTACTGTAAACTTGTTTATTTCTGCTGTAAACGTGTTTATTTCTCCTGTAAACATGTTTATTCCTGCTGTAAACGTGTTTATTTCTGCTGTAAACTTGTTTATTTCTGCTGTAAACATGTTTATTCCTGCTGTAAATGTGTTTATTTCTGCTGTAAACCTGTTTATTCCTGCTGTAAACATGTTTATTTCTGCTGTAAACATGTTTATTCCTGCTGTAAACGTGTTTATTTCTGCTGTAAACGTGTTTATTTCTGCTGTAAACATGTTTATTCCTGCTGTAAACATGTTTATTTCTGCTGTAAACATGTTTATTTCTGCTGTAAACATGTTTATGTGTCTTGTAAACATGTTTATTCCTGCTGTAAACATGTTTATTTCTACTGTAAACTTGTTTATTTCTGCTGTAAACATGTTTATTCCTCCTGTCAACATGTTTATCCCTGCTGTAAACATGTTTATTCCTGCTGTAAATGTGTTTATTTCTGCTGTAAACCTGTTTATTCCTGCTGTAAACATGTTTATTTCTGCTGTAAACATGTTTATTCCTGCTGTAAACGTGTTTATTTCTGCTGTAAACGTGTTTATTTCTGCTGTAAACATGTTTATTCCTGCTGTAAACATGTTTATTTCTGCTGTAAACATGTTTATTTCTGCTGTAAACATGTTTATGTGTCTTGTAAACATGTTTATTCCTGCTGTAAACATGTTTATTTCTACTGTAAACTTGTTTATTTCTGCTGTAAACATGTTTATTTCTCCTGTCAACATGTTTATTCCTGCTGTAAACATGTTTATTTCTCTTGTAAACATGTTTATTCCTGCTATAAACATGTTTATTTCTACTGTAAACTTGTTTATTTCTGCTGTAAACATGTTTATTTCTGCTGTAAACATGTTTATTTCTGCTGTATACATGTTTATTTCTGCTGTAAACATGTTTATTTCTGCTGTAAACATGTTTATTTCTGCTGTAAACATGTTTATTCCTGCTGTAAACATGTTTGTTCCTGCTGTAAACGTGTTTATTTCTGCTGTAAACGTGTTTATTTCTCCTGTAAACGTGTTTATTCTTGCTGTAAACGTGTTTATTTCTACTGTAAACGTGTTTATTTCTGCTGTATACATGTTTATTTCTGCTGTAAACATGTTTATTTCTGCTGTAAACATGTTTATTTCTGCTGTAAACATGTTTATTTCTCTTGTAAACATGTTTATTCCTGCTGTAAACATGTTTATTTCTACTGTAAACTTGTTTATTTCTGCTGTAAACATGTTTATTTCTCCTGTCAACATGTTTATTCCTGCTGTAAACATGTTTATTTCTCTTGTAAGCATGTTTATTCCTGCTGTAAACATGTTTATTTCTGCTGTAAACATGTTTATTCCTGCTGTAAACATGTTTATTCCTGCTGTAAACATGTTTGTTCCTGCTGTAAACGTGTTTATTTCTGCTGTAAACGTGTTTATTTCTCCTGTAAACGTGTTTATTCTTGCTGTAAACGTGTTTATTTCTACTGTAAACGTGTTTATTTCTGCTGTAAACATGTTTATTCCTGCTGTAAACATGTTTATTTCTCTTGTAAACATGTTTATTCCTGCTGTAAACATGTTTATTTCTACTGTAAACATGTTTATTCCTGCTGTAAACATGTTTATTTCTGCTGTAAACATGTTTATTTCTGCTGTAAATGTGTTTATTTCTCTTGTAAACCTGTTTATTCCTGCTGTAGACATGTTTATTTCTACTGTAAACTTGTTTATTTCTGCTGTAAACGTGTTTATTTCTCCTGTAAACATGTTTATTCCTGCTGTAAACGTGTTTATTTCTGCTGTAAACGTGTTTATTTCTGCTGTAAACATGTTTATTTCTGCTGTAAACATGTTTATTCCTGCTGTAAACGTGTTTATTTCTGCTGTAAACATGTTTATTTCTGCTGTAAACATGTTTATTCCTGCTGTAAACGTGTTTATTTCTGCTGTAAACCTGTTTATTCCTGCTGTAAACATGTTTATTTCTGCTGTAAACATGTTTATTTCTGCTGTGTTTATTTCTGCTGTAAACCTGTTTATTCCTGCTGTAAACATGTTTATTTCTGCTGTAAACATGTTTATTTCTGCTGTAAACATGTTTATTTCTCTTGTAAACATGTTTATTCCTGCTGTAAACATGTTTATTTCTACTGTAAACTTGTTTATTTCTGCTGTAAACATGTTTATTTCTCCTGTCAACTTGTTTATTTCTGCTGTAAACATGTTTATTTCCGCCGTAAACATGTTTATTTCTGCCGTAAACATGTTTATTTCTGCCGTAAACATGTTTATTTCTGCTGTAAACATGTTTATTTCTCTTGTAAACATGTTTATTCCTGCTGTAAACATGTTTATTTCTACTGTAAACTTGTTTATTTCTGCTGTAAACATGTTTATTTCTCCTGTCAACATGTTTATTCCTGCTGTAAACATGTTTATTTCTCTTGTAAACATGTTTATTCCTGCTGTAAACATGTTTATTTCTACTGTAAACTTGTTTATTTCTGCTGTAAACATGTTTATTTCTGCCGTAAACATGTTTATTTCTGCCGTAAACATGTTTATTTCTGCTGTAAACATGTTTATTTCTGCTGTAAACATGTTTGTTCCTGCTGTAAACGTGTTTATTTCTGCTGTAAACGTGTTTATTTCTCCTGTAAACGTGTTTATTCTTGCTGTAAACGTGTTTATTTCTACTGTAAACGTGTTTATTCTTGCTGTAAACGTGTTTATTTCTGCTGTAAACATGTTTATTCCTGCTGTAAACGTGTTTATTTCTGCTGTAAACATGTTTATTTCTCTTGTAAACCTGTTTATTCCTGCTGTAAACATGTTTATTTCTACTGTAAACTTGTTTATTACTGCTGTAAATATGTTTATTTCTCCTGTCAACATGTTTATTTCTGCTGTAAATATGTTTATTTCTCTTGTCAACATGTTTATTTCTGCTGTCAACATGTTTATTTCTGCTGTAAACATGTTTATTCCTGCTGTAAACATGTTTATTTCTGCTGTAAACATGTTTATTTCTCCTGTAAACATGTTTATTTCTGCTGTAAACATGTTTATTCCTGCTGTAAACATGTTTATTCCTGCTGTAAACATGTTTATTTCAGCTGTAAACATGTTTATTTCTGCTGTGAAGTTGGAGTCTATGGGGATTTGCTCTGTTTTGCAGCCCCTAGTGGATGAAGGGGGAACTGCAGGTTTATGAACTTCCACATAGGCTTCACTTTAAACTGCCGAAGGCTCCGTCCATCTTTCATATATGGTCTATGGCTTAGAATTAAATAGATTTTTACTATAATGTCTCCAAAAGAGACTCAATCCCTGGTTTCTGTTTAAGTCGCAGTGACATGGAAAAGACATTTTGGAAGTTTTAACTGTGTTGAGAAGCTGAACATGAATCCAGTTCCTGATCTGAGCGCCTTCTTCTCATGTCCTCACATTTCGGTTCCTCTCAACTTGGTTTCTCGCAGACAGGAAGAGAAAGGAGAGAGGATTCCTTTTCTCTTATTTACAGCAGAAACGTGGTGAGACGTGAGTCTAACATGTTTCAGACAACTGGCTTTTCTCTCCTCGCTCTGCCAGGAGGAGGGTTAGAGATGAGAACACTGGAAGTCAGAGCGCTTTGACCGCTTTGCAGTGCGTTAACGGCAACGTGTGGTTCTGGATCAGACACACACCGGAACCGTGTTCTGTGCTTACGTCATGCTGCGCGTTCACATCCAGTTTGCTGGTAGCCTCATCCAGTATGATGACCTGCGGATCTCGAACCAGAGCTCTGATGACGGCAATGCTTTGTTTATGTCCCTCTGAGAGCTTTCCTCCACGTTCTCCAACATCTGTGAGGAAAATTCCCAGAATCCGCTGATGAAAATATTTACGACCAACTTGAAGTGACTCTAAAGGGATTTCAGTGGTTTTTGTCATGAAGAATCTGCACGACGTGACGTCTCCGTACCTGTGTCGTATCCATCCTCCATCTCGGAGATGAAGTCATGTGCTTTCATCCTCTTTGCGACTTCTTTCACCTTGTCGATGGAGCAGTCCTTCAGGCCATACTCAACGTTGTACCTCAGAGAGCCAGAAAACAGCACAGGGTTCTGGGAAACCAGAGCTATCTGGACCAACAGACGAAGTGAAGACGCATCAGTGTTCATGCAGTGATCACCATCAGGACTGGAACGGACGTGTTTAGAATGGCTGTACTGGTTTGTATACATGTTTTGAAGACAGTTTTCCCATCAAGAATGTGTCCTAATTCTGTCCTTCCCATCTGTAAAATGGCATCAGGACAAACTGTTGTCATGGTGACGGTGCTGTTCTCATGTTTTTCCTGTATATCATGTCCGCTCTGTGTTGAGACATGCGCTGCATGAACAAACAGCTCCAGTGTTCCTGTGTGATGTGATAAGATGCAGCAGTTTGAAGCTGGTTTTAGTCGTACCTTCTGTTGCAGGTATTTCTGCTTGTAATGGTGGAGCGGCTCTCCGTCCAGCAGGATCTGACCCTGCTGGGGTTCATACAGCCTCTTCAGGAGGCTGACGCATGAAGTCTTCCCGCTGCCGGAGGGACCCACCAGGGCTGTGACCGTCCTTGGCCGCAGCTCCATTGACACAGACTGAGGACGGAACAGAACACAAAGACCCACTTGTGGCTTTTCCCAACTCCAAATCCACGTTTAACATTATTCTTTAGACTTTAACTGATGCTACCTTCAGAGCGGGTTTATCTGCAGCAGACGGATAACTGAAGGTCACATTTTGGAAGACGACTCTGCCCTCCAGCTGCTCAGGAGCCAAGTCTCCTTCCTTCTGACACCTGGGCATCCTGTCCAGATAGCTCAGCACTTTGGAAATGACCCCAGCGGTGGACAGCGTCTCTCCGTAGCAGTACATGATCTCCTGCGGTTCAAAAAATCCTCATCAGTGGCTGGTCTTAGGTGTTATTTATACAAGTGTGACTCAGCTCACCCTTAGATTGGTGGACATGGGCTTCTGGTACAGTAAGAAGGAGACCAGAGTACCGATGGTGAGCTGACCAGAGGAGATGAGACTGCGGGCCAGAACCAGCATGACTACTTTGATCCCCAGACCCACCACCTGGAAGAGAAGAGTGGAAAGAGAGGAGTTCCTGTTATTCCTGCTTCTTTGCTTCCTGTCCACGTTACTGGTTTACCTGGGTTTGTTTACCTCCTGCAGCCTCCTGCTCAACGGGTCCGGTTAAAAACGCGGGGAGACTGAGGCTTTTCAGCCGTGGCCCCCAGCTGGAGAACAGCCTGCCTGAAGCTCGTTCCATCCTCCACGAGAAGCCAGAACTTTTCTCTCGTTCTCGAGAAGAAAACGACGTCATTTTGTTCTCACGGACGTGTTTGAAGACAGTTCTCGACACATCGGGCTGGCAGAATTTTTTTCTTGTTCTTGCAGCCTCGAGAGCAAGAATCAGTTCTTGCTTCTCGTAGAGGATGGAACGAGCTTCACCAGCTGGGGGCGGCACGGTCCCTAGACCACATTAAGGCCTGGGATGGACTTGCAAGCTTACACAGCAATGTTCTAATACGTTTCTGTTCATACTCGCTGTAGACGTCCAATGCACGATGCAGCCAGAGCGTTTAATAAAGGTCACCACCAGGGGGCAGTATGCTGTATGTCCAGGAAATCTACAGTCTACCAATAACTAACTGTTAAAGGTGGAGTATGTAAGATTTTCAATATTTTCTAAATAAATTACCTAAAAAAATAACCACAATCATAATTTAGATTATTGTTTTTTTAAACATGTAGGTTCCAGTCTGTCTATATTTGATGCGTGATTAAATTACAAGTTTAATTAATGACAAATGACAAAAAGCACTTTTTTTTTACTGGCAGGAAAACATTTAAGAAGGGTCTTTGTCATTAATTAAACTTGTAATTTAATAACGCATCAAATATGGACAGACTGGAACCTACATGTTAAAAAAAAAACTATCTACTTATGATTGTAGTTATTTTTTAGTTAATTTATTTAGAAAATATTGGAAATCTTACATACTCCACCTTTAAGGCAGGAGTGTTTGTCACTGTGCAACGGCGAAGAAAAACACAAAGATCCTGGCAGGTGCGAACGAGGTCCGAGAGGCGCCTCAGAACTGCCCACCATCGTGTCCTGATCTCGTGTTCATGCTCTTGTTCGCATCAGCGCCTCCAGCAGTCAAGTAAAAAAAAACAACAGACACACACGACGCGTTTCCTCGCACCAACACAAGCGGAGAACATGGCGAACAAACGCTAGGAAGGCGTGGCCGCCAAGACACGTATGCAGACGCATCGCTAACAGCCCTGAAAACCCGACTGAACACGCATCTTTAGATCAAGGTAGGCAGGTTGTCTGGTCTTCCTAAACTTTCATATTACTTGGATTTTCAAGTTTATTTGATTCTTTTTACATTTTATCATTACTTGAAACTTTATCAGTGCATTTTATATTTGTTTGATTGTTGTTTGAGGTTGTTTTAAAGAAATACACTTCAAAATGTTTTTTACTTCATTAGACCAACAATTTAGACTGAATTGGTTCATTGAATGAATGAATTAGTTCATTAAATGAATAATTTAGTTCATTAAATGAATGAATTAGTTCATTAAATGAATAATTTAGTTCATTAAATGAATGAATTTGTTCATTAAATGAATGAATTGGTTCATAAATGAATGAATTAGTTCATTGAATGAATGAATTAGTTCATAAATGAATTAATTAGTTCATTATATAAATGAATTATTTCATTAAATGAATGAATTAGTTCATTGAATGAATAATTTAGTTCATTAAATGAATGAATTGGTTCATAAATGAATGAATTAGTTCATTGAATGAATGAATTAGTTCATAAATGAATTAATTAGTTCATTATATAAATGAATTAGTTCATTAAATGAATGAATTAGTTCATTGAATGAATAATTTAGTTCATTAAATGAATGAATTTGTTCATTAAATGAATGAATTGGTTCATAAATGAATGAATTAGTTTATTGAATGAATGAATTAGTTCATAAATGAATGAATTAGTTCATTATATAAATGAATTAGTTCATTAGATGAATAAATTGGTTCATAAATGAATGAATTAGTTCATTATATAAATGAATTAGTTCATTAAATGAATGAATTAGTTCACTGAATGAATAAATTAGTTCATAAATGAATTAATTAGTTCATTATATAAATGAATTAGTTCATTAAATGAATGAATTAGTTAATTGAAAGAATGAATTGGTTCATAAATGAATGAATCAGTTCATTAAATGAATAAATTGGTTCATAAATGAATGAATTAGTTCATTATATAAATGAATTAGTTCATTAAATGAATGAATTAGTTCACTGAATGAATAAATTAGTTCATAAATGAATTAATTAGTTCATTATATATATGAATTAGTTCATTAAATGAATGAATTAGTTAATTGAAAGAATGAATTGGTTCATAAATGAATGAATCAGTTCATTAAATGAATAAATTGGTTCATAAATGAATGAATTAGTTCATTGAAAGAATAAATTGGATTAAGCGGTTTATAAATTGAATGAACCAAGAGACAAACAGGTGTTAACACTCACACCCACTCCTACAGATAATTTAGAGTAATTAACACGCGTGTGGAAGGAAGTCGGAGTACCCGGAGGGAACCCACGCATACACGGGAAAACATGCAAACTCCACACAGAGAGGTCATTGTTCGAGACCCCCCCCAACCAGCCGAGGCTCGAACCAGCGACCTCTTGTCTACTTACTGTCAGATTTCCTGTCAGCTGTAATCAAACCAGTCTTCATACACACATCTCCGAGCCCCACGGCATCCTTACCCTCCGTATGAGGCAGAAGACGGCGCTGTAGATTCCTAAGCGTCTCCTGATGGCGCCCAACTGGTCCAGAGCCTGCTGGTACCTCTTTATTTCACCTTCCTGGGCGCTGAAGCTGCAGACAGTCTGAATCCCACTGATCGTCTGGGAAGCCAGGTCTTTGTTCTGAGCGTGGCATTCCTGAGTCTGCTCCTTCAGATCCTGTTGGACGAAGCAATGAGAACATCAGCAGACACGTTCCATAAACGTTCAGTCTTCTATCGCTGTTATTTTCACCATTTTAAGCTTTTTTATTCTTCTCTTCATAAAACACATCCTGATGAGGAGGATGATGCTCCACAAGCTTGAAAAGTCAAACAGCAAGCAAAGGAAAACATGCACCATCATTTACCCTGGAAAACATAAACAGTAATAAAGTGACATGAAGTACAAACATGAGAAAAAAGATATTCTGTTATGCTTTACAGATTTGAGATTATCCTTAAAGGTCAAAACTGCTTTGAATGAGACAAAAAGTCGTCATTTCAGCATGAAAATCTGGATTGTTCAGACAGCTGAGCTGATTTTTCTCATCAACTAATTCAGGTTCAACACAGAATACAAAACATGATGTGAAAAATACTGAATGAATCAACGAAGCATTTATTTTATTTTTATTAGGCTGCTTGCAAAATGTTAATTCAAGTTAAGTCTAAACCAAGAGATAACTACAAGTTGATCCGTCAGCAGCAGGAAACCCGCTTTGTGTCTGCAGGGGAGTCCAGGTTTCTTCACCCACCTTAGTCAAAGAGACGTATTTGTTCTGGACTGCAGCCAGGAGGGGCATCTCTATGCAGGTGAGCAGGGTGAGCTCCCAGGAGAGGCCGCACATCACTCTGAGCATTAGGCAGGTTTTCACCGTGCTCCGAACCAGCACGTTGGCGTTGAGCGCTACGGTGCGACCCATCCGGTCCACGTCACTGTGCAGGCGGGAGGCCAGTTTTCCTGGACGGTCCGGAGACAAGAGGCAGGAAGACCAATCAGATATTTCTTACAAACGTATCACCTCTAGTCTCACTCCGAAGTCATTAACTACTTCTAAGTAAGATTCGGGGTCATTTTTATTTTTAAATTTGCATAATTCTTACTGTTTATTCGAGTTGTTTTTTCATGTTTATTTTTTTTAATGATTTAAATAAATCAAATTAAAATTATTTTAAACCATCAATTAAAATCTAATATTTATCTAATATATATATTTTATTGTTTTTATTTTTTTTTCAGAGAAATTAAAAAGATCTCGACACTTTTTACTTTTATATAATAAAACAATTGTTTGAAACTTTTTAACTCAGATTTGCATCAGATTTTGTGTTCTTCTACAACAGTTTATTGTCTTTTTATCACAGATTTTAACAGTGTATTAAAAAGCCAACAGTATACTGTTTTCAGTCTAGTCAGGTTCTAAATTTTAACACCAAAATTTCATTTTTACTGCAAATGAATATTAGTTCTACGTATTGATTCTCTCTATTTACTAATAATCGCATCGGCTGTAAATGAACCATATCGACCGATCCATTAAATACCTTCACGTGCTCCTCACCTGGGTTGTTCTCCTCAAAGAAGTGCACCTCCTGCTGCAGGAGGCTGTGAAACAGCAGGTGCTTGACCCTCTTATTCAGTCTGGCCAAAGTGTTCATGAACACACCTCCTCTCAACCCAGAGAACAGAGCACTGTTAGAAATGACAGAAAACTAGAGTTTACTTTTAAAAAGGCAGAGTGGCATCACTTTGTTTGTTTCATTACCTTCCAAAAGAGAAGAGGACCAGCTGTCCGGCTGCAAACGTCAGGCTGGTTTGAGCCACCTGACCGCTGAGAATATCAATAAATTTCCCTTGATACAAAGGAATATAAGAATCACCTGTTAGGAAAGATAAACAACTGGGTAAATACTTGTTGTACGTCCTGTAGAAGCAAAGTAAAACAGTAAAAACGAGCAGACGGTGTGTGCATCACACTTACAGCAGACTCCTAAGATGAGGAAACTAAAAGCTGCAATCAGATGAAGCGTGTCTGGTTTGAAAAATGTCAGCACCCTCATCAACAAACGCTTATAATCCTGTTTGTTGCTGCTCTTTCTCATCTTCTCATCCCCACTGAGGACGTTTTCCCAGACTGCACAAGCCACTGCTGAGGACACCACGCCTAAAAGCAGCATGCTGAGGTCCGGAGCTGGTTCCGCGTGACGCTCGGAGGGGGATTTCAGGAAGATCTGTCCGGTTTCAAACAAAGGAGAAAGCAGGCAGAGGAGCGCTACGAACCTGCGGAGCACAGCCCTGGGCTTTCCATCAGTCAGTACTGAGGTGAAAACATGGAGAAAGAGCCATTTTACTGCCCCAAAGGCCCAAAGTCCTGCCAGTCCGCCACAGCTGGGGCACTTAAACCACACCAGTCCAGTCCACAGCGCAGAACACAGAACCAAGTTGAGAAAAATTATGAATAATCCGCGTAAAACCACTTCCTTCATTTTTCTCTGATGGAACGGCAGACTGTGAGAGGCTGGATCTGATCCTAGAACAGAGATATGAGATATGTCAGATTTCCATCAGGCAGTCATTCAATAAGAAACTTGTTCGCAACACTTTGTTATTATAAATACAAGCTCTAAAAGAACTGATATCGTCTCTCCGTCTGTTTTAAGACGAGCATCTCTGCCGTTATTCATGCAGCTTCTTGTCTGGAAGCAGTGCTGAGATGTTGTACATCTGCTACAACTGAATAAATCCCTCCAGTGGAGGGAAATCTCTCATCTCATGTAGACGGTTGTAAATCAGTTTATCATCAGTTTCAAAAACATCAATGATTAAAGTCCTAATGTCTAAACAGGAGTCCACTTGTCCATGGATTTGTCTTCAGTACACTAGACCAGAGGTTCCTGGCGGTCGGGACTCCTGTGGGAGTCATGAGATCATTTCAGGGAGGCAGATATTTGTAAAAACAAAAAAACTTATATTATAATCATCCATCCATCCATCTTCTGCCTCTTATCCGGGGGTCGGGTCGCAGGAGCAACAGCCTAAGCAGGGAAGCCCAGACTTCCCTCTCCCCAGCCACATTTGCCAACTCTGCGGGGGGGATCCCGAGGCGTTCCCAGGCCAGCTGAGAGATATAATCCCTCCAGCGTGTCCTGGGTCTTCCCCGGGGTCTCCTCCCAGAGGGACGTGCCTGGAACACCTCACCAGGGAGGCGTCCAGGAGGCATCCTGATCAGATGCCCGAGCCACCTCAACTGGTTCCTCTCGATGCGGAGGAGCAGCGGCTCTACTCTGAGCCCCTCCCGGATGACCGAGCTCCTCACCCTATCTCTAAGGGAGAGCCCGGCCACCCTGCGGAGGAAACTCATTTCAGCCGCCTGTATACGAGATCTCCTTCTTTTGGTCACGACCCACAGCTCATGACCATAGGTGAGGGTAGGAACGTAGATCGACTGGTAAAACGAGAGCTTCGCCTTCTGGCTCAGCTCCATCTTCACCACGACAGACCGGCGCAGAGTCCGCATTACTGCAGACGCCGCACTGATCCGTCTGTTGATCTCGCGCTCCATCCTTCCCTCACTCGTGAACAAGACCCCGAGATATTTAAACTCCTCCACTTGAGGCAGGACCGGACTCCCGACCCGGAGAGGGCAATCCACCCTATTCCGGCTGAGGACCATGGTCTCAGATTTGGAGGTGCTGATTCTCATCCCAGCTGCTTCACACTCGGCCGCGAATCGCTCAAGTGAGAGCTGGAGATCACGGCCAGATGAAGCCAACAGGACCACGTCATCTGCAAAAAGCAGGGACCCAATCCTGAGGCCACCAAGTCGGATCCCCTCAACACCTCGGCTGCACCTAGAAATTCTGTCCATATAAGTTATGAACAGAATCGGTGATAAAGGGCAGCCTTGGCGGAGTCCAACCCTCACCGGAAACGGATCCGACTTACTACCGGCAATGCGGACCAAGCTCTGACACCTGTTGTACAGGGACCGGACAGCCCGTACAAGGGGGTCCGGTACCCCATACTCCTGGAGTACCCCCCACAGGAGCCCCCGGGGGACACGGTCGAATGCCTACTCCAGGTCCACAAAGCACATGTAGACTGGTTGGGCAAACTCCCATGCCCCCCCCCAGGACCCCAGAGAGGGTATAGAGCTGGTCCACTGTTCCGCGACCAGGACGAAAACCACACTGCTCCTCCTCAATCCGGGATTCGACTATCCGGCGGACCCTCCTCTCCAGGACCCCTGAATAGACCTTACCAGGGAGGCAGAGGAGTGTGATTGCCCTGTAACTGGAACACACCCTCCGGTCCCCCTTCTTAAAAAGGGGGACCACCACCCCAGTCTGCCAGTCCAGCGGTACTGCCCCCGATGTCCACGCAATGCTGCAGAGGTGTGTCAGCCAGGACAGCCCCACAGCATCCAGAGCCTTAAGGAACTCCGGGCGGATCCCATCCACCCCCGGGGCCTTGCCGCCAAGGAGCTTTTTGACCACCTCAGCGACTTCAGCCCCAGAGATAGGAGAGTCCACCCCTGAGTCCACCAGCTCTGCTTCCTCATCGGAAGACGTGTTGGTAGGATTGAGGAGGTCTTCAAAGTATTCCTTCCACCGACCCACAACGTCCCGAGTTGAGGTCAGCAGCTCCCCACCTCCACTGTACACAGTGTTGATGGAGCACTGCTTCCCCCTCCTGAGCCGCTGGATGGTGGAACAGAATCGCCTCGAAGCCGTCCAGAAGTCTTTCTCCATGGCCTCGCCGAACTCCTCCCATGCCCGAGTTTTTGCTTTGGTGACAGCCGAAGCCGCTTAGCCTGTCAGTACCCATCAGCTGCCTCTAGATTATTATTATATAATCACAGAAATTTGGGATAATTTTTATGTCAAAATAAAACCATTAATGCAGACATAAATCTAAAATTAGCATTTTACATCTTAAACACATTTAACACAACAAACTTTGTGCACATACTGTATTAAAAATCTGAATTTAACATTATTTCCATGAGGAAGCTCATTTTTGGCATGTAGGTGCCTTTTCACAGCAATGAACCATGAAAATCACTTTGTCCTCCTTATTTAAGAAGAGCAAGGATATTTAAACTGGTCCAACGGGGGCTGCAACCAGCAGGTTTTCTATGTATTCCTGCGGGTAGTTTACAAGGGTTAAAGGTCAAAATACTTCTGGTTTGTGATGAACCGACCAGATCTCTCAGGTCATCAGGGTCAAGCATATTTAGTCGATGTTTTGTTAAAAACCACTTAACTGAGTACCAGGTTGCTGTTAAAACTGCTACGACCCAGTTTATGTCTGACTCTGTCTCAGGAAACCTTGAATTCTTTTTAATTCTTTGAACTCTTCTTTTAAACCTGTGTGATCCCTCTCACCCGACTCCTCCTGTGTTGCTGTGTGAAGGGTTTTTAAAGACTTTTATTGATAAAGTGAGCATAGTTGGTTGGTTAATGCCTCTCTTCTCTCAGGTTGTGTTCCAGCTGCTTCCAGCATCCTATTCTTAAAAAGAAGAACTTGGATCATAATGCTCTTTCAAACTTCAGGCCGATTTCTAAATGTCCTTTACTCTCTAAGATTTTAGAGAAGGTGGTTTATCTTCAGTTACAAGATCACCTGCAAGGCATTCATGAGAAGTTTCAGCCTGGTTTCAAGTCTTGCCACAGGACTGAAACAGCTCTTCTCAGGGTCTGTAATGATTTGCTTTTAAAACAGTTGATTCTGGAGCTTCTGCTGTTTTAATTCTTCCTGATCTCACTGCTGCTTTCGACACGGTAGATCTTAATATTCTATTATCATGTTTGCGACAGTGTGTAGGTCTAAATGGTACAGTACTCAAAATGGTTTGAGTCCTATTTAAGTCACACCAAAACCAAAACAAGTTGTCATATTTTTTTAAGTGTCAAAATATTAGCCATGAAATGTGTGATTTATGCTTCTTTCAGTATAAATATCACTGACACATTAAGTATGTTGACACATTGCAGTATGTTGTGTTTAGCTGTTTTTATCTAGTTGTTTACTTTTACAGCTGTAGGTGAACACCATCCAGTTCACCACTCAGTATTTACCACCACTAAACTGTTTATAAACCAGAAGTTTTCAGGTCTGGATGCGAAGACTTACCGTGTTTTTATCCTTTTCTTGCCACACGAAGCCGGATTACTTTCACTTTCACTTTTCTTTTGCGTGACGTCTGGTTGATGCCTGGATTTGACACAAGAAACATTCAGTTTATGAAACTCTGACTTCATTTCAATTATTTTTCTCCCCCCGTAACACAAACAGACGTTTTTGTTTGGATTTTTCCTTTTTTTTTTTTTTTTCCTTTGGAATCAGTTAACTGTCATTTCACACAAAGGCCACCAGATGGCAGCAATGCATTGGTTGCAGATGTACTTCCGGTTAGTTTTCAAAATAATCACGTCAATAGTCTTGGTTTTACTTTTTAATTTGAACATTTTTAATTTCATTCCTTTTTTAAAAAAAAAAATTCTAAAAAATGTCTAACTTAATTTTAACTAGCCTTTAGTTAAACAAAAATTAAGCTAATTATTTGAAAGGGTCCAAATCTCAGCATTTGGTTTTGTGTTTTTATGTGTTTCTACCATAGGCTGTCAATAAAAAGAGGTTTCTACCTTTAAATCTATTTTTTTGTAAATAAAAATAAATAAATTAGAAAGCTTTACAGTCCAGTTGGAAGATACTATTAATCTATTTAAGAACTGCTTTAGGAATATGTGCTTAAAAGCAGTATATAGCTACTTAAAGGTATGTTGCAGTTTTGTACATAAGTTTAGTTGCAAGCCATCAAGATGAAAAAAAGGGAGAAATAACACTTTCACAGTTTAATTTTTATTTTGAATTAAAGGACAATTAAAGCTCTCATGTAATATTAAACTTAGGCACAAGTTAAAAACAGTTTTGCAGATGTCAATTTTGCCCGGTGATGGTTTTTTAGAGGATTCAGAAAGTTCCAGAACTTAAACATTATCTCAAATTTTCATTAGAGCCATGCAGTTGTCAGCTTTTATTCTCTCAAACTGTCAGCTATAATTTTTCCCAAAACTCAAATTTCACAAGTTTAATAATCTTGAGTATAAAAATGACTTCCCTTCCATTAACAGGTTTTAAGACCTTTCAGACCTCTGAGGAACGATCAGCTAATTTAGGGAATTAAGCTACGATGCATAGACAGTGCAAAGTGGAAAGTAACAGTATCTGAGATAAAAATGTTTAGTCAGAGGAAGAAACTTTAAAAAAAAAAAAAAAAAATCACACAAGGCGGTTTTGGTATTCAAACTTTTATTTCCATCCTAATCATAATGTATAAATAATTATTAATAAAGATAGAATTTTGCCCACAGCAAGACAAGCCTCTAAACTAATAAATTTTCAGATTAAAACATTTTTACAGCAACACCTGATTTCATTTTCAGTCACTATATTATCAGCTTTGCACGAACGTGTACAGGTGATGTGAAATAGTCAGTGTTAACTTTATTAAACAGAAGTGATGGGAGCTGATGCTGAATGCAGTTTCTGTGCTGTAAAACTTGGTGTGAGCTGCTGACGGCTCGCTCCACAGATCGTTTCAGGACCGTAAAATCCTGACTCTATATGAAACCATCTGTGACCCCAAAAAGGACTTAAAATATCCTGTCAGTGCGGTTATTTGTTAGAAACACACCAGCTATGCGATAAGGCACTGATCCATGAGGGAATGACGAACAAAAAGCAAGATCATTTGCTGCCATAAAGCATTTTCTGACAGTGATATATTATATTTTATATATACATTATATATATATATATATATATATATATATAGTTGAAAATTCAGCTTGGTGTAAATGACATATTTTTAAACACTGACTGCCCAGAAACATCTGAAACTGTTGGCAACTCATTAATAAAGCTTATAGATCTGTATATTATTCTCACAGTAAACAAATCTCATGAAGACCCAAACCAGCAGTAAATGACCCTGCACGTGTTGCATCACCATCAGGTTAGTTAGAGTATCTTTCCGCAGCTGAAAGTAGTCCCCACAAGGAGGGATTCTCGCCTGATAAAGGAACATTTGGTAGAAAATATGTTTTCTGCGAGAACTTGAGCAACTTATGAAGCTGTAAATCCTCACTGTGAAGCAGAGGAGAGGCTTTTATTGTAGTTTGGCTTTAAACTAATAACTTAATCACAATGGCAGCGCTCCGATGCTGTCATGATGTGTGTTTTCAGCTCCAAGGTGTGTTTACTGTCCGATTAGAGTGTGATAATGAGCTAATCTTTAAGTGCTTTGTAAAGGAACATTTATTTCTGAATAAACTTCATGTTTTGATTTAAGTGACTGAGTCGGTGCGAGCAGCTGCACTGCTCCATGTCTGCAGCTTGATGCTCCATCATATGACTCCATCTACGACGTAAACCAGCTAATGCTGCATTCAACAGCTATTTGACAAACTGGAATAAAAATAAAACGAAATGTGACAAGAAGTCCTAATTTTTCTCTTCAAGTGGAGAAAAAAAATGAGCCAGAGCGCTGTCTGCTGATGGGTGAGCCAGCTGGAAGTTACGCAGGATGATGCAACTAGAACTTTTCTTTTGAAAAACAAATATTTTCTTTCATTTAAATATATGTTAACTTTCCCACATGGTCACGTGTGTGCGAGACCATGTGGGAACAGTCCATGATGTTGCAACCCAGATCGCTGCACAGATGTAGAAATATTGTCTAATATGATGCAATATACACAATATATGAACTATTTTAACATGTCTGAGGTTTGAGTTGTTTTAACGGGAACACATTTGCTCTTCATGGAGTCTTTTCCAACTTGCTCATCGGGATCCGCTTCATTCTCCAACATGAGCAAACTAACTGGTGTCTACTGGAGGTCACACACCAGATGCTCAGAAGTACGTCACACACCTCTTGAAAGAAAAAAAACCTTCAATTTAGAAAATAAAACCTACAAACAAATCAGAACTTCTTCAGCACATAGTTTGCTTTTTGTTCCATACAGGTGAAGCAAATATCAGCAGAAAAAGCCTCATTCGTCCCCCAACAGGGTCATAACTGAAGGCTGGGACGTGAAATGTGTGCATCAGGAACATATTCACCCTGTTTGGTGTAGCACAGCATTAATGTGATAAGCATCTTTTCAACTCCTAAACATTCCTAAACGAGACGAAATATAATAACCTGAAGAGAGATAAAATCTTCTTTCTTAGAAATGAGCAACATGTTTACTCTGCCACGTGACATGACGGGTGACCACCAGCCGAAAGGTCGCCACGCAGCAGGGATGCGGGTCGATGATGAGTCTGAACTGAGCTGAAAGGTGGAGAGGAGAGTGAAAACCACGTGGTTATGCTCCAGTTATTTATTAGAACTGCAACACGCTGCGGATCAAGGCAGGTTCTGACTGGACCTGTTAAAAGCAGAAACTTCACAAGTCTCAGGTGCAATGCCACGTTCAGATAAAAGTGCATAAAAACACGATTGAGCTAACCTGGAAGAGTTCCGATGACTTTATTTTCATCTGAAGGTCATGACTTTTTAAAGTTCCACTAAACTGTTTTTATGCACAGAAAATTCACAAAACAACAAAAAGACCAAATGGCAAGTCAGCAAAAAGCAAAAACAGGGTCTACCACGCTTCACCTGTTTAATAAACAGTCAAACTGTATGTTTTCTATTACATTTTAAACTGCTCTAAGATTTTACTCCTATTTTATTACTTTTAATTTTTTTTTTTTTAATTATTCCTTAAACGTGGGTTTTATTGCATCTTTTCCCTTCTTCTTGCCGTGCACTCGTCTTTTTGTCTCAGTTTCATGGTTATTGCACAACTCTGCTACATTTTCTTATTTAAAAAAGCAAACGAAGGCCGGCTTTCACTTAAACTGATTGTTTTTGGGTTTTTTAGCCTTTGTAACGGATGTGAAGGACTCGGGTCGATTGACCCACACATTAAAATGCGACAGAAAGAAGGATGACGTGATCTTTCAGGGTTGGATTGTCCACACAGAAGCAAAAAAAAACAACTTCTTAAATAATCTCTGCTGGAAAAATGATGAAATTAGGTGAAAATTACTGCAACTGTAAAGCACAGTGGTGGTAGTACCATGATATTGTGTTGCCATGCTGTCTCAGAGGCTGAACTGGTTTAAGATACAACACACTGAAGTATAAATTCATCATCTTGAGAGCTTTTAGACAATAAAAGAGAGGTGTGTATGAAGAAATCCAACAGGAAAAGCAGAAATGCAGCGTCGTGAAGTTGCCAAACCAGGAAAACCTTCAGACATTCTGCATCAGAGGGGTTAAAAACGAAGGGAGGGAATGCTGTGGAGCATTCTTACAGAACATCTGTTGATGGGTTTAAACAATACCTGAATTAAATCAACACTTTGTGATGTTTCTGTCTCTTTAAACTTAAAGGCACCGTTCTACAGACAACCAACGCTTGTCCTATAAATAAAAAACTAGATTTCCTGTAGGAGGTAAGTCAGGGGTCCTCCAGTGTTACTCATTTTGGTCTTTAGAGATTTGTTTACAAGTATAAAAATACTAAATTAACTTTGAGAACAGAAGCCTCAGTGTGGTGCACGTCAGCTTTACGTCTGCGAGGCTCATCGTAGACAAACACACCGAGGAAACACCATCCAAGTGATTATGAGCCAATCCTTCCACAAGTATGGCTTGATTAAACGATATACTGTACGTCATATGTGAGATTATGTGATCAGGTAAATACGATCAGCAGCATTTTACGTGAAACAGTACAATCACGTCGTTGCTGTAAGTGCACATCTGTTCATTTTGGTAACTTTAAACACTACAAACTATTCCAAGTATTCACCGAGCAAGCTGCCCTAAATGTGAGGATTCGTTTGCAGGCGTGAGTCGCCCAGAGTGACACGCAGTGTGAGCAGGTTCAGACGCTGGTGATGAACTCTGCGCCGTTGGCAGAGGCCTTGCGTTTGTCCCCCTCTGTGGGGACGCTGCGGTACTGGCAGCCAGGAGAGAGGTCGACCGCCGGCCTCAGCGGCTCGACCGGAGCCGGGGGACGACCCTGCTTCAATGCCTTCCGCTCCTTTCTGTCCAGCCAGCAGAAGGACGCCATGAGGAACACGGCAGATGAGGCAACGACGGCACTGCAGGCTAAAAAGACGAAGAAATACTGTTTCGTCCTGTCCACGAGGATTCCTGTCAGGAAAAGAAAACATGTTCAGTCTTTTAATCTGAAGGTTTTATGGAGGTGTTTTCCTGAATTGCAAAATTAAATTCATGCAAACTTCCATTCATTGTAATCCATTTAGCTGAACGAGCACCATCAGACCGTAACTACATTAGTTCTGATTCTTTTAGACATTACTGCAGTTGATCAAAACATCGTCCATCTAAAAAAAAAAACAAAAAAAAAAACAGTTTTATGTTCTAATGTCCTCAGACGGCTGCAGGTCTCCCAGAAGAACAGACTGTCCTGCTTTTAACTCATTTAGGATCAGCAGCATCAGTGTTGACAAGGACCTGGTGTGCTTAATTAGTTTGGTTACACAAACCAAATGGCCTGAGGAGAGGGGGGGGGGGGGGGGGGGGGTATTGGGGAAGAAGTAGTTAATATTTATTTTTGTTGTTTAGTATTTCTTGTTTGGATTATTAAAGTAAAAGGATAAGGTGTGACATTCCACGTCCCTAGAGCCAGCTTCTGCAGCCGGGAATCGGACCGCCAGGGTCCCCGCCCCTTGCTGCCGCCCAGCTCACATTGCACCAGAGTAGAGCCGCTGCTCCTCCGCATCGAGAGGAACCAGTAGAGGTGGCTCGGGCATCTGGTCAGGATGCCTCCTGGACCTCCCTGGTGAGGTGTTCCAGGCACGTCCCTCTGGGAGGAGACCCCGGGGAAGACCCAGGACACGCTGGAGGGATTATATCTCTCGGCTGGCCTGGGAACACCTCGGGATCCCCCCCGCAGAGTTGGCAAATGTGGCTGGGGAGAGGGAAGTCTGGGCTTCCCTGCTTAGGCTGCTGCCCCTGCGACCCGAACCCGGATAAGCGGCAGAAGATGAAGATGAAGATAAGGTGTGATGTAATTTAGTCCTTTTTTGAGTAGTATTTAGAGTTAAGCTGTGTTGTATGTTTTAAAGGTTTGTACTTGTGAATACGCTCCTGTGTTGGGTATTAATGGATCTGGTTCTAGCCTGTATTTACTGGTGGAGGAATGTGAACTGGAAAAGTTGGAAAGGTGTCTGTACATGTGAAACTTAAAACAAATGTAAGTAAAAAGAAACCGAGCTCTGCCCATTTTAGATTCCCGTGGCTCTTCCTCCTCTTTTCCCTTTGGCTGTGCACCTGAGGGAACATTCTGCACTCCCTAAGGTTAAAACCTTACAGGCGTTAACGGTTGTTTGTCTCTGTGTGCTGCCTGCGATGAACCGGCGACCCGTCCAGAGTGCATCCCGTCTCTCACCGGCTAACTGATGGGATGGACTCCAGCTTCTCTGCAACACTGGAGTACGCAGCTTAGAAAACAAATGACTGAATAAATATTATATATTAATAATATAATGACAATACACATTAATATAAATATGATAATATAAATATATACTATATCATAGTATCAAATTTCATTGTACTTGTTGCAATGACAAAGTTTATTCTATTGTTCTAGTCCATAAACTTTATAAAAATATAAAAGTGTAATAAAAATATATTATTTAAACCTTAAAATTTTTTTTAACATGAAGTAAAAAGTTGTATTTGAACTTTTTATAACAAAAAACAGAGGAATAAAAAGAAGTAAAAAATGATTATTTGGCAGTTTGTGTCTGCTGTTGTCGCTGCATGGATGAAGGACGGACAGAACAAGTTAAACAGTTAATCATCTTCATGTTATTGACCACTAGCTGTGAAACAGGTCAAATGTCGTGCATGAGTAAACTAATCCTGCTTTGGCTTGTCACCGTGGTTACGTCACCGCTCGCCAAGAGAAGCAGCCAGATAAACATGCACAGCATAACTGTCATCTGAGCCCAGAGAGAAACGGCCTCTGCCCTTTCCACGACTCCGCGCGCGCGCGCGCACACGCGCACACACACGCGCACACACACACACACACACACACACGTTTCCTTTGTCACCACTATCACCAGACAAACTGGCTGAAAACGTGCTGGAATTTGCTAAAACCAGTCTGCAGAGTGCATTCGCCTGCAAACACACAAAGAGGAGAGCTGTCGCTTTCTGGTTCAGTTTGTTTTGATCTTTACAGTTTGAGACAGAAAAGCAGGAAAAGAGCTGATAAACACACTGAATCAGTTCAGTCTGGATCGACCTGAGGCTCGGCTCGCTGCAACCTAAAGAAACCTCCTCAACGCCACGACACAAAACGGTAAAGAAACCCAATATAGTCGCGGTTACGAAAAATCACGTCAATAAAGGGAGATATCTCCTTTCTGTTTAGATAAAGTTTATTTTCTCAACATCCTTTTGGTTTCTGAGGTAACGAGTTCATTTAGAAAAGTGATGAACTAAAAGAGGCGTTTCTTCGCTTCAGGAAAGGAATAGCACCGATCACCTCGTGATCAGAAAAACTAATTTCTCACTTCCAAGAAAAACTATTTTTTCTTTTATCTGAAGATCACAAACAGTTGCCTGTGTTTCTGCTCTCGGCTTCCACGGCCATCTACCAGATGACTTTTGTTTGTTGTTGCCATGGTGATGAGGCGGAAGGATGGAGGAAATAACCATCAGGAGGAAGCAGCTGCTGATGAGCTGGGAAAGTGGTCTGCAGCATCATATTTCTGGATGGAAAGACAGTCCAGACGTTTCCCTTCACGCCTGTCTCTGCAGGAACGGCTCCGCCCATCCTGACCACGCTTATCGAGGCACCGCAGAGAGCGAGCCGACCCGCTGCAGAGCCTCAGATTGGAAGCTGCAGCAGAGCGCCGTGAGGATTTTTAGAGTGTATCATCAGGACTTCTCTTCCATCCATGCAGGACGTCGCACGGAAACGCTGCCTCAGCAGGTTCTGCAACGTCTGGGAGAGGGGCAGTCCTTCCAGGAAGCAGCTGCGCGGTGCAACCAGCAGGGTGATGCAACATCACTTCTAAACATGTTTATAAAAACATGAAGTTTAAATAAAAATACATATTAACGCAGTAAACGTTTAAATAACAGTTTGACGCATTTCTTGCGAAGTAAAAGTGCTTTTTTTGTGCAGTTTTGCAAAACTGCAATTCAGCTTCACAAGAGCTGCAGTCCTGCAGGATTTCAATGTGTGCACTGGAGCAGGTAAACATTGAAATCCTGCAGGAGGGGAGCTGTTCATGCCATAGTGGGCAGAGCTGACTTCAGACTTCACCAGTTGGAAGCGGTCATACGCCACAGCTGTCCAACAACACCAGAAGAAGAAAACCAGGAAGCTTTTTGCTGTTCTTAGCTTCTTCTTCTGGTGCTTTTTATTTTGACGTTTCTGGGTTGTTTTATTCTCATTTCTCTTCTTCTCTGGTACTTGCTGTTTATCAGCTATACAACTCAACACTGCCCCTGCAAATCCCCGACGAATTACTCTGTTTTCTGCGTCAGGTGACTGATAGCAAAGCCCGTAACAGACGCCGGAGACAGACGAAACCATCCGTCCATCTGCATGGCAGCTTTCTGCATTGACCATAAACGTCGACCAGCCTGGGAACACCTCTAGACCCCCGACTGAGCTGGAAGAAGTGGGTGGGCAGAGGTGGCTGCTGACCTGGAACTGAGCCGAACCAAACCCTGGTTTGGACTTTGTGAGGAAGCTGGAGAACCCAGACAACCGTTGCATGCGGTGGTTTTAATGGGACTGATCAGTGTACAACTGTGACCAGTAGAACACAATAAAACCCTTTAAAGGGACATTGTGTAACATTTACATCCGCCTGACGTCGGAATCGTCGCTGCAATTCTAACGCATGCGCGTTCTGGCACCTCACTTTCTGAAAAACAGGCATCGTAACGACGGCAGCCAACGTGGCTCAAAAAGCCTCGTCAACACTGAGAAATAAATATATATGACTATGGTAAACACAACCGAATGAAAAACGTTTTTTTAGGCTAGTTTTGGCAGCGCATTTGACTTACTTACTCATACTTACGAGAAAAAAGTTGGCAACTTCGGCGTCTCTTTTAAAACCCTTCTCAGTCTTCGGCTCCTTCCACCTTGAGAAAGCTAGTCCGATGTTGATCCTTGTTTTTTGTATTTCCTGGTCACGCTGCATTTTAAGTGTTCTTTTGCGCTCTCTCAGCGATGGCGAACAGGGCTCCGTGCTGCTGCTGCATATCCGTGGTCCTCCATCTTTGTTAGTAACAATTTAACACAACTTTCCCCGCTGATGGAAAGCCGTTGCTTCTAGCATCTTTAGGCGTTTTAAAACGGCCAGTAAAATGCCTAATTTAGGTAATTGAAAAAAATAATTGGATCTAAAATTTATAATTCAGTTCTTGGATTAACTAAAGTGGAACATATTTGGAACTTTATAACAAGAATTGGCGATTATTTATTCCGCCGTTGGGGCCGTTTGTCCCTTCCCGGAGGCCGTATCTTTTCACCATTGCAGACTGTCATGGCGCGCCCTGCTGGCTTACCCGCTGAATGGAGAAACAAATCTAAAATATTTCGTTTTATGTGAATGTGTCGGGCTTCTAACGGAGGCCATAATACACCAAAGATAACGCACATATAAATACAGAAATCAAGTTTGGTCTTACACAATGTCCCTTTAAAGTCCAACTTTAAGACAACTGTGCAGTAAAGTCCTTTTTTTTTAACCTGAAGTCTTTATTCAGCCTCTTAACAAAATCTGAATTTTTCTTTGTATTTTTGCAATTTATTACCATGTGATAGGTTAAAAAGTATCGTAGCGTAATCTTTTGCTTTCTGATTTCCACCAGTGGGCAACAGACCAGTACCATGTGATGTACAACAGGCCTTTGAATAAAGTTTCTACCATAAAATAATGCAAAATGTCCCAGAAACTGTTTGCATCGCCTATGACATGTTTGGCTTTACGGGGTTAAAAGAACTGCAGAACTTTTCTCAGTGAAGCGTCTCCTGTATGCAAATCACGTCAGAGACTGAAGAGTTCTAGTTTCTTTTCTTCCATCCGTCCATTCCTGATAGTCGAAAGGCTCATGGATGGAAGGAAGGATGGATGTGGGGTCGGTGTCACAAACACCCGAGTTCTGGATTCTGTTTCTTATGCAGCTTAAAATGAACAACACAGAAGGATTCAGAGACTTCTGAAGCATAACATGAGCTTCAGTGGGAGAGCTGCAGACTTCATGACCCTCCCTCAAAGAGCCTTTAGTTGGAATTTCATTAGGCTGGGAGGGGAGTTTACAAACTGTCTTTTTAGTGGTCAGCTTCGCAGTCCGTCTTTCTGTGTTCTTCAGTTCAACTCTCACGCAGAGTTTTAAAAAAAAAAAAAAGATCTGTTGATGAACAGCATCCAAAACTTTTTCCAACGGAAGGAGAGTAAATTCTGTCTGAGAGGAACATGCATGTAAAAAATAACTGCGAAAAAATGTCTGATGGTCAAATATGTAGATTTAAATAAAAGCAGTTAAAAGATTTCAAACATTCAATGAGGTTTATTTAAAACAATGCATTTTGTGTATTATGATTTATTATGGTAGGATATTATTATTGTGTTTTGGTTTGTGATGAATTAAATATCCTGATTATTATGTAGAAGTTTTAGGACTAAATAAATACAGGCCCGACTCAGGGCCCGGCAGAGGGCCCGACTCAGGGCCCGGCAGAGGGCCCGACTCAGGGCCGACGGCAGAGGGCCCGACGGCAGAGGGCCCGACGGCAGAGGGCCCTGACGGCAGAGGGCCGACTCCGGGCCGACTCCGGGCCCGGCAGAGGGCCCGGCAGAGGGCCCGGCAGAGGGCTGACGGCAGAGGGCCCGGCAGAGGGCCCGGCAGAGGGCCCGGCAGAGGGCCGACTCCGGGCCCGGCAGAGGGCCGCCGGCAGAGGGCCCGGCAGAGGGCCGCCGGCAGAGGGCCCGGCAGAGGGCCGCCGGCAGAGGGCCGCCGGCAGAGGGCCCGGCAGAGGGCCGCCGGCAGAGGGCCGCCGGCAGAGGGCCCGGCAGAGGGCCCGGCAGAGGGCCGCCGGCAGAGGGCCCGGCAGAGGGCCGCCGGCAGAGGGCCGCCGGCAGAGGGCCCGGCAGAGGGCCCGGCAGAGGGCCCGGCAGAGGGCCCGGCAGAGGGCCGCCGGCAGAGGGCCCGGCAGAGGGCCGCCGGCAGAGGGCCCGGCAGAGGGCCCGGCAGAGGGCCGCCGGCAGAGGGCCCGGCAGAGGGCCCGGCAGAGGGCCGCCGGCAGAGGGCCCGGCAGAGGGCCCGGCAGAGGGCCCGGCAGAGGGCCCGGCAGAGGGCCCGGCAGAGGGCCGCCGGCAGAGGGCCAACGGCAGAGGGCCGGCTCAGGCCAATAGGTTAAATTTGCTGAATGTGAAAATAACATAAGACATTAAAATGACATTTTTTCACTCTAGTATTTTTTTAATGTTGCTTTTTTTTTATATCCAAATATAAAAGCATTTCCAGTACTGGGAAAAAGCTTTTTATATCCTTTGTCTCCATATGGAACTAATAAAGCTTTATCCTAATACTTAATCGCCCCGACTTTTGTACCAGCAGGTGGTCAGGCTGATTACTGGCCTGACCCACCGTAGCCGAAACTGCACCATATGTGGTCCTGCATGCGAGTTTGACACCTCGGCCTACTGTTAACTCACCAACGACTTTCCTCATCCCACATATTCCCACAGATATATATTTATTTTCCTCTGGTTTCTGGTTGAGACAACTGTTACCTCTACTAAGTTTCAATCCCCCCACCCTCTGATGGCAGTAAACTTCACTTCAGGTAGTATTACTGTCACATTCACAACTTCTTTTTATATGTTTTTATTTTTTAAAGCTTATGATTTTTGTACCTGCTGAATGAAAATCTGACTTAACATTTTATCGGCTTAGTTTAGTTTAAAGACTTTTCAACCTTATAACTCTGCATGCCGGTGTTGTGCCAAAATGAGCCCCCCCCACAGGCTTCCTTCTGACTGATAACAGTAAAGTATATTTTCAGAGCGTTTGTGTCTTTACTGGTGCAATAAATGCACGAAGCTGCTGGTGCTTCACCAAGCCAGTGAGTTGTGTCCAAAAGAAGCTACAGCTGCATGAAAACCTGTAAAACTACATTCCTGTGAAAACTTATCTACGTTTTCTTTAAGCACTGGGACTCTTCTTATTCTCTGTGTTTACATTACCTGCCAGTGGAGGTCCAATCAGCAGCGTGACGCTCTCAAAGACAGCGAGCAGGCCGAGCGCGGAGGGAAAGCGGCTCATCTCTACGATATCCATGAGGACAGTAAACATCAGGGAGCCCACTACGCTCATGGACAGCCCGTACATGATCACGTAGGTCAGCAGTACAGAGAAGTCGGGCCCGACGCAGCAGATGCTGTTACTGAGCCCGTTGACCAGCAAAGCCGAGGCAAAGACGTAAATATGTCGCCCTTTAAACCAGGGCATGTTGAAGATGATGCCAAACGGCGGCCGCACCACGATGTTGACGATCCCCAGGATGGAGAGCAGGAACGCGGCCTGGCCCGGCTCCATGTCATTAGTTGTGGCGTAAGGAACCAGGTACACCAAAGGCACCACAAAGCCAAGCATCATCCAGGTGATGCCGATGGCGTACACGCAGTAGCGCGGGTTGTTGCAGAACTGATCGAAGGCCATATATTTGCTCAGGGAGGCCAACAGGCAGGTCCACATCGTCCTTGCCCACCCCTGTTCCTTCCTCTCATCTTCCTGGTCTGTAGGAGGGGGTCCGTGGTTCATCAGCGGCTGGCCGCGATGCTTGCTGGGCTGGAGGGGCCTCATCACAGCTCCACATACGCAGCAGTTCAGCAGAACGGCCCCCAGAATGAGAAAGCTTCCCCTCCAGCCGAACTCTGTGTGGAGGTAGTTTCCCAGGAAAGGCAGGGTGCACAGTCCCAGGGCCGTGCCGGTGGACGACATGGCGTTGGCGAACGCACGGCGGCGCACAAAGTAGTGTCCCATGATGGTCACAGCTGGCTGAAAGCTGAAGCAGAAACCAAGTCCTGGAAGACGCAAAGGAAATATTTCTCTGATGACTCTCTGCAGGTGTGTTTGATAACAGCTGCTATTGTAATTGTTATTTTATTTATTCTTTTTTTTGTTTTGCATATTGTCACTATTCTACTTATGTCTTGTTGTATTGCAGTACTGTAGTACTTTGTTGTTTTGCGAATACTGTGACTTTAGCAGCTTAGACACGCCTTTCTTTTCTCTCTATCTCCCTTCAACTTCTTTTTCTTTTTCCCCTCTTCCCCTGCCAGGTCCAGCACGGCCATATCAAGACTGATGATTACAAAAAAAATTTAAAAAGTAAGAATAATAAAAAATATTCAGATCATCAAGGGCAGCTAAATACATGACATGTCTCCCTTGACAGAGCAAATCTGTCTGTATGCTGAGATGATGGACAGGACAGGTTAAAAAAAAGAAATATTTCTCTCTTTTCCAGTTTTTACCCGGATATTTTCACAATTCCCCAGTCTGGCATCAATAAAGTACGTCTGGTTTTCTGATTCTGATGAATAAAACACCCAAATAAAAAGCCAAACCTCTGGAAATCACAGCTATAATCTGATATAATCCCCTCAAATCTCCATCAAACCAAAGGTTTTCATATGATCTGAGGAAAGTCACTCCGGTGTCTGAACCCATGAGAGGAAAAGTAGATTTGTGATTGTTCTTCCTGCTGTTTTTTTAAATCAGTTTTATCCTGAAAAAAAGTGAGAAAGCTCCTCGACCGACGGTGTGTTCAGTCAGTCTGCGGTGCCTGATCAGACGGGACGAGCTGGCGTCCGCTGTGATAGGATGCTAACCTGCTTTTCCTTTTGCTGTTTTTATTAACGTGTCCCTGCTGCAACACACCTGATTCATATTAACAAACAGACTTGTGCAGAACTTAACAAGCTGAATTGTTCTGTTTTCTCTAAAAACCGCTTCACTTTGGAGCAGTTTTATACAACCTTAAATCACATTTAGGAGAAAATCTGACAGTTTCTGCACGTTCTCCGCCAGCAGGTCACTGAAGGTCGACGCTAATGAACATTTTTACATGTTCCCACGACCATCAGGTGTCGGCCGGGATGGTAGACCCGGTCCGATGCGTTTGCTGACCTGTAATGACTCCGGCCGTGACGTAAAGCTCAGTGATGGAGCGGGTGAATGAGCTGGCAGCCATGCCCAGTCCGCTCAGGACCCCGCCAAACATGACCGTCTCTCGGCAGCCAAACTTCTCCACCAGCACGCTGCAGAAGGGGCCTGCGGGATCAGAATTAATGCTCTTAGTTTAATGCATACCAGAGCAGAAGTGAGCAGCGGCTTACAAGGCAGCTGACCTTTCTAACTGAGAGCACAGTGAACATGTTTCAGCTCATCGTGAAAACGTTTCCCACAACCGCTTCTCAGGAAAACCCTGCAGAGGAAGTCTCACGTCCTGCTTGAAAGCCCCGTTACTAAATACAGTCGTGTTCATGACTTAAATGTCACAGAGGTGTTAAATTTAACGTGGCCTGACTTCCATGTGGAGCAACAGGGCTGCAAGACGCTGACGGGGATAATGGTTACACCTCCATGCAGCTAACGAAGGCCAAACACACAGATACACACCTCAGCGTGCTTCAACACGTTACTGTTAATGCATCTTTATTCATGTTTTCAGACCATTTCTTTGCTTAATGAAACATTCAGGTTTAGTTGCATTGGATTGATTCTTCAGCTGAAGACACTGGAAAGCCTGAAGCTGCTTTGTTCGTCTCAGTGCAGATCAACCTGAAGTTATCGCCGTGTTTCTTTCAGGTCGGGATTATCAAAGCGATCAAAGCATTCCTGCCTGCAGAGTCCATCAGAACTGGAGCTCCCTGTACTGTCGGTCAGATAGCAGCAGAGTTGAAGGATTAGCCTGAAATCTATTTGTTTTAGTGTGAAAGAAAGTGTTAATACTTTCTGCATTTACAACACTTTTTACAACATTAAGACTCACCAAAGTTTTTAGCTTCAGCTTCTCAAAATGAAAGTTTAACCATCATAACAGTGACGATGATCTGATAAAAAGAGGAATTCTTTCATGTTTTTTTTTTTTTTTTTTTTTTAAGTTCCATAGAATTAACCTTGAATACTAAAACAGACTAAAACAAAAACAAAAAAAATACCATCCTCTTGTACAAAACTAAAATCTGGAAACAACTCCTCGTTTTTAAGATTTTTACAGGTGGATAAAAGGCTGGAGGAACACCGACAAGCTCCCAGCGTGGATGAGCTGCATGCGGTGTGCAGTAAACAGCAGAAATGACTTTACTGTCATAAAAATAGAAATTACATTGTTTTACTTTGTTTCCCATTCATTTAAATGCAATTTTCTGACTTTTTTTCTTCACATGATGCACTTTGAGCTGCAGCTGTGCCTGAAACATGCTGTACAAGGCCGACTTTGCTGCTTTCTGAAGCTTAATGGAGACTAAACCTGACATTCTTGTTCATGTTCCACCAGTTGTGCTTTCAGGAAAAGGCTGAATCAGTAAAACTCCAGAGTGTATGGACTTATGAAGGGAGTACTTTGTCGTGTCCTGACTTTTCACTCGCTTCGGACCGACTGGAAGCCGTATGACATAATAAATCCTTCTGAACTGCATGTGTCGCTGTAAAATCAGGACCACTGTAGGTCTCTGTGGTTGTGGGAAATCAGACGCCTGCAGGTTCTCAGGGATTAATCTTCTCTAAAGCAACAAACGCAGCAAGACGGAGGAAAACACCCCAATTCTCACTCTCAGCTTTCGCATCATCCCATGAAAACAGCAGGAATGAACTAATATCCCCCTGCTGGGGGCACACTGGGACATCTGACACCAGCGATATTCAGTTCGGTCCTGCAACTGTCACAATCCAGCAGGTTTTCCACATATTCCTGCTCCAACACACCTGAATCAAATTAAATGGATCCAACAGCCAATCAGGATCTGTAGACTCGTTCAGCTGCGTTGGAGCAGGACTGGATCGATCTTATACGGTGCACCGGTTAGGATGCTACTGGTTTTCTAGGCGATAACAGCTTAAGTATCAAGGATTTAACCCCTTCAAGCCAATGGTTGCAAACCAATTCCTGTCTTTATTTAGTTTTCCTCCAACTACTTCTATTTATATACTATTATTCATGTATTTATTTTTAAATTATCTATCATATTTAGTTTATTTAATGCAATTGTTCTTTATGTCTTATGTTTTTATTTTTCCACTGTATTTCATTTGGTTTTAAATATTTTTAACTAAATTCAGGCATTAAATCAATTTTAGGAAATTATTTCTAATTGTTATGTCAAACATTCTTGTTTATTAATAACCCTGGCTACATCTTAATAAGCAGGAGGCCTAAAAATGTCAGTGCAGACCAAATGCGGACCCTTATTAAGGTTGAACGGTACGATGTTCATGTCCTCGCCACTGCTTTACCTCCTGCGTGAAGCATTGACGTCATGATGGAGGGCACCCAAGACGTCTCGCTGTTGGAGGCTTGAAATTCATCCTGCAAGTCTGTGTAAAAGATTCCCACACAGGAAGGAAATCCCAGAGTCAAAGCCAGGACCAGGATGGTGGCAACCAGCACCACCCAGCCCCAGCCGCCGTCTGGAGCCGTGACCACCGCCGCTCTCGTCCCGGAGTGTCTTCCTTCGTCCCCCTGTCCCGTCTCCTCAAACGCTGCGTAGTCATTGGCCTGCTGCATTTCCTCGTGCTCCATATCGATGGCCAGCTCAAAAGCCTTGGAGGTCTCCAAGGGGACGCCGCGATCACTGGAGCCCCTGATCCCATTTCTCTGAGTCATTTTCTGTTCGGCCGCTCCGTCAAGGATCCTGTGTTAGCTCTACAGGGTGTGCAGGGACCTTTTCTGCCCATGTCACTCCGACAACTTCGTCCTTTACGGAGACCTGAAACCACAGATGGAAACATTTTTCAGAAAGGTTTGCGGTTTTTTTTTTTTTTTTTAATAAGAAATCAGGTTGTAGGGACTCTGTAGGTCCACACTGACTCACCTGAGCCGCCACATCATGTCTCAGAGGTGTGACATTATTTAAGATGTCTCAGCTAGTGGATAGATCGAGAGATAAGCAAGGATTAAATATACTAATCCGGAGCAGATATGGACATTTATCCATATGCATCATCTTCTGCTAAAACATACAACTCCTCATTCAGGCCTTCCTGGCTGCTCAGTGCATGTGACAGATGCTTATGGGGTCTAAAAAGATCCAAAATGAATAAATTTATAGGGGTGGGAAAATCAAATCGAAAAAAAATTGGAAATGGGAATTTTTTCCCCCAATTGAAATCAAGAAAAATGACGTCCAAAAAAAAAAAAAAAAAGTTTTGTACATTTATTTTCTTTTTAATCTACAAAAATCAGCAAGATAGAAGAATTGTGAGAATCACAATTTAAATAGAGTCGGCACCCAAAAAAATCGGAATCGAATCAGGACAAAAGCATATCGTCACAGCCCTATTAAATTATACATTTTCTTCCATATTCAAAATGGATAAAAAAAACTTATCAGCATGTCAGATTACCATGAGCTTCTTGTGGTTTTGTTTCATTGTGATTAAATTTCCTCAATGAAATTCTGTTTTGCCAACAAAACGTGAATATAAAAAAAAAAAAAAAAATTTGTTTTAAAAATCAAATATTAGTCAGTAATGAATGTATACATTAATATAAGTTTAGGGATCTTAGGGATCCACATACAAATCTCTCTACATGTATAAAAATCAACTATTCAATATATTTTAATAGAAAATATGTGAAAAGAAAGTCATGTTGAATGTTATGTCTTTATTTCAGCTCTCCAAAAGGCTGCTGAGCTTCTTCATCTCTTTTCAGTCTGTTGTGGAGCTTTGAAACCCTGACAGAAAACCTCCTGCTGGATCTAATCTCCCCTCCAGAGTCTCTGAAAAGGCACTTCAAGTTTCCCTTTAAGAGCTTTTCACAAATCTGCTGAGAGCAGCTTTTAGTCGGGAACACAAAGAACTAAGCTCATTCCGAGTCGTGAGCGGACATGCTCACCCCATCTGGCCTCTGCCAAACAATCCATCTTCAGTAGAAAATGTGACGCATTGTTCTGGAGTAGTTCTTTCTTGCTTTATGTTTCCAAAGCAGGTGATAAACAGGTGAATTACCTGCCATGATTCAGGTGGAGGGGAAAAGGGGAATAACAGGAAACAAGGCAGGACGCCCTGTACTCACAGCTTCTGCAAAAACATCCAAGAATGTCTAAGAGTGTTAAAAGTACATATCAGTACATACCTACAACAAGGTGGTAGTCAGGGTCTGCACATCCTAAAGCAACTTAAATTAGAAATTCTTGGAGCTGCTTGCAGAACAAACTGCACTTTTATGTTTAGAACAAGTCAACTTAACATTAAGCTAACAGTTGGTTGCTGGGTGGAGCTCAATGTACAGACATTAATCTACTCGACTAATTCTCTGTTTAAAGCAAATAAAACAAAAATCAAACAAATGATATGTAATATTTTAATGTGATACTTTGATTAGCTGCAGCAACACACTGATAATGAAATGAATAACATTTGAAGTAGCACTTTGAAAAATAGCTCTTCAGTTTAAAAGTTCACAGTTTAAATGAAATTAAAACAAGCTAAAAAGAAACAGAATGAAATAAAAATAAAGGAAGAGAAACGAACAGAATACAAGGGATCAACACTGATTATATTGTGTCTGATAGTCTATGACTGTATTAGCAATCAGCAGATGTGTAATTTGTACTTTGGTCACAAGCATTTCATGGAATCACTAATTTGTTGACTTTGAAATTACTCCAAGTGACTTTTTCCGTCTACTATTTGCTTTATGTTGCAATATTAATAAATGAACACAAACCAGTAAGGGCCACGTGAACTGTTATGTTCAGGAAAGAAAGCAGATATTTTAGATTTAAATCATCTAAATGTACTGGAATATCATACACGTAATCATACTGTTGCTTGTTTTAAAGTAAATATATTGATTAGATTATTGGTTGTTGCTGCTTGTTTTCTGCGTGAAGGCTATAAAAATTATGGGATGTAGCTGCACTTGCACATCATAATGGAACATGTGACGAGTTGTGTTCTTGGTAAACTAATCTCAGACTTTGTTGCTCTTCTCAGTAGTTGGTGTATGTGGAAATAATTTGATGTTTTTTGAGGGTATCCTCTGCAGAAACATTGGCACAAAAGGCCATTCATTCAGCAGTTTTCACATGCTCATGCTCGTCTCCTGCAGGCCTGTTTCTTTCCGCCCCACACATGGATGTCTGATCAGATTCTGCAGTTATCTTTTATTTATGGTGACCTGCAGGCATAAAACCCGGTTTTATCTGGTAGGTTATTCGTTTTATTTTTGGTGGAGGTTTTATTTGACCAAAGTACAAATTACACATCTGCCGATTGCTAATACAGTCATAGACTATCAGACACAATATAATCAGTGTTGATCCCTTGTATTCTGTTGTTCGTTTCTCTTCCTTTATTTTTATTTCATTCTGTTTCTTTTTAGCTTGTTTTAATTTCATTTAAACTGTGAACTTTTAAACTGAAGAGCTATTTTTCAAAGTGCTACTTCAAATGTTATTCATTTCATTATCAGTGTGTTGCTGCAGCTAATCAAAGTATCACATTAAAATATTACATATCATTTGTTTGATTTTTGTTTTATTTGCTTTAAACAGAATTAGTCGAGTAGATTAATGTCTGTACATTGAGCTCCACCCAGCAACCAACTGTTAGCTTAACACCAACAGGAAACAACTAGCATGGCACAGACCAACACTAACAAATCCACTTCCTAGAGATTAAAAGATTATTTATCCTTGTTCAATCTCAGTAAAACCCTTTGTGGTTATGCTACAGTCTCTGCATAATAAAATTAACCAGATACAGTACTGAGACTGAAATGGACAGAAAAAGCACCAAGTGTTCACACTTTTTATCAGTCTTTCAGAGAAGCTAAGCTAACATGCTAGTAACTTGTGATATAAGAGAAACCTATGAGATAAACTTTTGTGATGTGCTGTTGGATTGTCTTTTGGTTATTTAACATCACTAAAAATATTACTAAAACCATTTGGCTTAGAAAACAGTACAAAACTGGAAACAGGAACATAAATTGCCCCTCATTTCCAGTCTTTGTGCTAAGCTAAGCGCTAGCTGAAGTGATTTTATATCCATTTAACAGATAAAAGTGATATATTTGTTTTATATCTTACTATAATTGACAACATATTCAACATTTACCTGTGAAAAGATTTAGTTATCAAAGAAAAAGAGAATGAAAATTTCCATTGAAAATTAGCTTTAAAACATGCCTTTGAGGGGGAAGAATTATGTCAATTTAAAAATAATTAAAAGTCATTCATTTTCTGAACCGCTAAATCCAATTCAGGGTTGCGGGGAAGCTGGAACCTATCCCAGCTGGCTTTGGGCGACAGGCAGGGTACACCCTGGACAGCTCGCCAGTCCATCGCAGGGCCACACAGAGACACACAACCAATTTAGAGTAACCAATTGACCTAACATGCATATCTTTGGATGGTGGGAGGAAGCCAGAGTACCCGGAGAGAACCCACGCATACACGGGGAGAACATGCAGACTCCACACAGAAAGGCCACTGACTGAACCCCCCCCTCCAGCCAAGGATTGAACCAGTGACCTTCTTGCTGTGAGGCCACAGTGCTAACCACTGTTCCACCGTGCAGCCCTAATTAAAAGTCTAATTTGTTTAAACAATGCAGCTGAATAAAATTTTGCGGTATTTAGGTCTTAGACCAAATAAGTGCTCATTTTAATTTGATGGATTTTCCCTTAAATATTCCTTCTTATTCAGTAACAGGCGTCCTTTTAATGGTGTTGTAATAGTAAAGGTAGTTTGATATTGTCTTGCTGAAATAAGCAAGACCTTCCTGGACAGGCTTGTTCCTAAAGAACTTGAATGTCATTCAGCATCAGCGTTCCTTTACCAAAATGATTCAAGGCCTCCTTAAACCAGAGAACACTGCTCATGATTTCTTACCAGAGTGTAACAAATGCAACCTTGAGTTTCGACACAATTTGCTTCAATTCATCATCAGATGTGCTCAAAGTTCAGAGAAAGCAGAAAGATTATTAGATATCTTTGCAACAGTTTTTTGCTTTGAATGACTGAGATTTATGGTCATTTCTCTTTATGGTCCAGTGGTGCCTGGGGGCTTAAACATCACAACCGTATGACAGTTTTTGGCCTTGTTCCTTGAATACAGAAGGGTCTGTCTTTTGTTTTTAAATAAATTATCTTTCTGTCGGAAGATAATTGGAAGGCTTTTTTTTTTAATTTTTTTATTACACCCAAATATGTTACTAACCTGTTGCCACTTGTTCCACCTGAGTCTTTTTCCTTTAACACAGCTTTTCCAGCCTTGTGTTTGTCACTGTATTAAACTAATCACAGAGTCAAACTGTTTGCATTTCATTGTGGAAATCTACTCAAAATAAAACACTTTTCTTAATGTCGGAGTGGTTTACTGTGACACAGATGCTAAAACACAACAGTGAATGATAAAATAACAAGTGAGAATACACTAGTCAGAAAATGTTAGGGGTTTGCATGATGTCAGAATCAAACTAAAATACACTGCAACCTTTTTAATGTATGTGTTTAAGTGTTTATAACTATATTTAGATTTAGATTAACTATATTCAGGTGTTTTTGGTACAACATCCTGTTTTCTAACAAGATTATTAACCTGAAAAAAAGGGAATATAAACAAATATAAATATAAACAGTCCTCTTCTCACACTGTTCACATTCAGACATGACCAGACTAAGACAATAATGACAGAGATTTACATGTTATGCTCTGGTACACCCTTCAATGTCGTTAGCTTTTGTTTAAATAAATTTAGATGAAGCAGTTAGTAATATTGCATGATTTTAGTTAAATGTCCTACATTATGGCTGGCTAATTAATAGAAAAAACAAAACAAACATTTTTGAACCAATAATCGATATAATGTTGCTTATGTCAATTCTTAAAATGATTTTCCTTAAATATATTTAAAGTACTGATGAAATGACAATGTAAAGCTGTGTGCTTCCTTTCACTTATTTTAAAATCAATATCTGCTCTTTTATTCTCAAAATATTTGCAATAAAAACTTGCAGACACCTAAAAGGGCTAAAAATAAACTACACTAGAATTATTGCTAATTAATTGTAAAACATGTAACATGTTTACTTAATTGTGACATTGATTTGAGGTAATATCACCCAGCTCTACACTACATTCATGAATTATCATCAGTGTAGAAATGTGGTTTGTTTTGTTTTTTTCAGGAAAATTACACCCAAAATCTTTTAACTTTTTCTGATAATTGTAACAGCGAATCTCCTAAATCTATGTTCATGGACCACATCAACTCAAAATGTTACGTTTCACAAAAACAATTTAATAAAAATAGTTTTATTTCTACAAACACTACATTTCTGTCTTGAGCTTAAACAAAAGTGCAAGAATTTGTGTCATTCTTCTATAATTAAATTTCTATTTTCTTTCAAAGTAAATGACCCATGACGAACAGCTCCAGGACAAAACATTTTATGCATTCAACCAGAAGTGTGTGCATTGTTTTGGCCATAAAGTGAATATTCCTCCCCTTCAGGTTCCTCAAACTATTTTAGGTTTGTAATGGATCACTAGAGGGGAAATAAGGCCTCAGTTATCTGAGCACCATGAGCCACGTCCTGTTTTCTTCTTTCACCTCCTGCTCTTTGCATGCTGCAACCACCTCCTGGAGGAGCCAACCGTGCCCAACCACCTCCTGGAGGAGCCCAACCACCTCCTGGAGGAGCCCAACCACCTCCTGGAGGAGCCCAACCATGCCCAACCACCTCCTGGAGGAGCCCAACCACCTCCTGGAGGAGCCAACCATGCCCAACCACCTCCTGGAGGAGCCCAACCACCTCCTGGAGGAGCCCAACCACCTCCTGGAGGAGCCCAACCACCTCCTGGAGGAGCCCAACCACCTCCTGGAGGAGCCCAACCACCTCCTGGAGGAGCCCAACCACCTCCTGGAGGAGCCCAACCACCTCCTGGAGGAGCCAACCATGCCCAACCACCTCCTGGAGGAGCCCAACCACCTCCTGGAGGCTTTAGGGAAACGCATTGTTTACCTCCATCTCATTTGTAAATAAGTGTTACTGAACAGCTGACATCTGGTTTGCTTCTTACTCTTTATACTGGCATTTTTCTCATATATCTCCAGCAACACATACTGACGGATATCAGCTTGTAATATTTACTCTGTCCACATCTTCCATTTAGTTCACGCGCATGCTTTTTCCACCTTTCACACACACGTGGCAAGTCGTCATTATTTTGGTTTGTTTGTGTCCTCGTGGCGTCCAGACTCCACCACAGCCCTGCTAGATTAAACTGATTCACTGTCATTTGCTAAAATGTGCAGAATTTCCACTGACATGCTGAACTGCATTAAATGTCGGTCGTGCACATCAGTTTACTCGCGCGCTGACAGCCCAGATCCAGAACATCGTCAGAATCCTCCGGTAAATTCTGCATTTATTCAGAGAAAGGAGCTTTTACTCGCCTGTTCTGTGCCGTCCGTGGCCGTCCACCGCCCTGGTCTGGTTAAATACCAGACCACACGCGCGCGCGCGCACAGGCGCAGTCACTTCCAGATGATTGCCGAAACCTGGCGGAGGTTTGTTCGTTCCGGATCACCAGCATCCGCCGTGGGCGGAGACAAGCGGGCAGCAGACTGAGCGGAGACACTAGCCCCGCCCCGCCACAGCAGCAGGCGGTAGCTGGAAGGGTGGATCCTGTGGGTGGACCACAGACTGTTGGACACGATGTACGAGGCAGGAGAGCTGCTCATGTTACTGCTGCGATGTTTGCATGATTCCAGACTGGTTCTCCTGATTACTGGAGGGAAACCAGTTTCGCGCAGAAGTCCTGCGTCACCCCGGGTTGCAGGAAACTGGAAAAGTGGTGCCTTTTAAAACGTAGAAACATAAATTAAACAACTTGAAGTCCACTTTAACTTTCCGTCCAGGTAAGTATTCTTCTGGGATGGTCCCATAGTGCTTCCATGATGATGAAGTTCAGGCTCTGGGGATGATTCCTGCCTCCACCAGACCTGCTGTCCTTGATTTTCAGTCCAGTTCTTGTACCATACCCAGGGCTGGACTAAAAGTGCACAGGCCCCAGGGCCCAGAGTGTTCCAGGGGCCCCTTTCCCCACCACAACATTGTGAAAGATACACTGTGAAACAACATTTACAACATCTCTCAGCCAGTGGTACTAGTAGCAACCCAGTGAACACTGTGGTGTATCTATCTGGCTTTTATATACATTTTGTTTCATGTCCAAACTGCTGGTGTTTGCCCTATGTGGGCCCCACATGGGCCTCAAGTAGGTGTGGGCCCCTGGGCCTGTGCCCATGATGCCCATTGGATAATCCGGCCTTGGCCATACCTCAGCCTTTCTCGCCGTTTCCCAACCTATCAGCCATGTCTCCATGGAGACCATTTCTGAAGGGTCTTCGGCCCGCAGTAGATGGATCAGATAATCTCTCTGGTCCTGGTTCAGGACTTCACTGGATTTTTTTCCTTCAGGACATCAGACACTGATTTTTTTGTTTCCTCGAATGTTTTACGGTCAAACTGCGCAGCATGCTGAGATAAACCAGCTTTCCAGATAAGGAGGTTTTGGGAATCACTCCTGTAAAACTGTTCTACTTAGCATCTTCTATAAATGAAGATATCTATCTATCTATCTATCTATCTATCTATAAAATTTAAATGTCAGAGTTGAACTGGATAGCCCTCTAGAATGACTAGCTTTGAATGTAATTTTATCACCTACTATGAGTTTTAATATTGTTGTCCTGCAACTATTACAGGACTAATAAAGAAATATACAAAGCAAATAAAAACTAGACAAAAAAATCTACAGTACCTTGGATAAATAATGAAGTTAAAACTTAGTACTGACCTTTTGATATATAAAAGTTTAAGAAATAAAGTAGTACTTGAACTGCGCAAAGCAAAAGCAACATTTTACACTAAACTAATTGAAGACCTATATTTAAAATAACAGAGGGAGATTATAGAACTTAAGGTTGATGCTAAGAATATAACTAATAGTGCAATTATGGCTAATGAGTTCAATTCATATGTTGTGCAATCAGATGAAGAATTAGCAAAAGATTTTCCGCCTGCAGTCACTCAAAATGTCACATTAAAAACTGTTTCAACAGATTTTTTTTTATCAAAAAGGTAGCGGAAGCACAAGTGGCAGAAATAATTAATAAAGTTGCTATTTTGGAATTCATGGAAATTTACAACATGAATAGCTGTTTCCTTAAAAAGTATAGAACTGTGCTATTTAAACCTCTGACACATTTTATTAACCTGTCCATAATAACCTGTCCATTTCCCAACGTCTGGAAAAAAGCAGCAATCACTCCAGTATTCAAAACAGGGAGTCAGGATTCTGTATGTAATTATTGACCTATATCAATTTTACCAATTTTATCTAAAGTCATTGAAAAAGTTGAAGCAACAGAGTTGATAGAGTATTTGGAAGCCAGACA